>NC_142940.1:34098896-34146396 GCF_046866305.1 Octopus bimaculoides
TCTGACAACTGCTCTGTACTCTACTAACGCTTCATTCTGAAGCATATGTATATTCTTTTCTACTCTAGGCACAAGGCCCGAAATTTGGGGGAGAGAGGGCCAGTCGATAAAATCGAGCCCCGTACGCAACTGGTACTTAATTTATCGACTCCGAAAGGATGAAAGACAAAGTCGACCTCGATGGAATTTGAATTCACAACGTAAAGACAGACGAAATATCGCTAAGTATTTCGCCCGGCGTGCTAACGTTTCTGCCAGCTCGCCGCCTTGAAGCATATGTATATTCTTTTCTACTCTAGGTACAATGCCCTAGATTTTTGGGGAGGAGGCCAGTCGATTCGATCGACCCCAGTACGCAACTGGTACTTAATTTATCGACCCCGAAAGGATGAAAGTCGACCTCGGCAGAATTTGAACTCAGAACGTTAAGATAGACGAAATACCGCTAAGTATTTCGCCCAGCGTGCAAACATTTCTTATTTCTTTATTGCCCATAAGGGACTAAACATAGAGGGGACAAACAAGGGCAGACAAAGGGGTTAAGTCGATTATATCGACCCCAGTGTGTAACTGGTACTTAATTTATCGACCCTGAAAGGATGAAAGGTAAAGTCGACCTCGGCGGAATTTGAACTCAGAACATAACGGCAGAAGAAATACTGTTAAGCATTTCGCCCGGCGTGCTAACGTTTCTGCCAGCTCGTCGCCTTGAAGCACATGCATATTAAGTTCTAGACCAGGTAATTAGCCTCGTAACGCCTAAGCGAAATATTAAAACATAAACGTATCTATAAGCACGAATAGTATAATTTAAAAAAATTATTTTTCTGCATTGTTTCTTCCTAATATGTATCAACACGTCGTGTTCCATCCTACGAAAGGAATCCTATGTATCTTTTAAATCTTTTACTGGTTTCAGTCATTGAACTGCAGCCATGCTGGAGCACTGTTTTGAAGGGTTTAATCGAACAAATCAATCTCACTACTTATTTTTCGGTCAGGTACATGCCGCATCTGGTGGTATATGAGAGGCACTTTTGTTTTACAGAATCCGTCGCAAAAATTCAGCCTGGGTTCTCTATGCGATTTTGCTTTAAGTGGTACATACTTTAATGCACCAGAAAAAATTTTTTTTCCTGTATATACTCTGCTGAATTGGGGTGCGATAAATATACCCGTTTGTTTTTTATGCCTTTACATACGGTATTCTCTCGGCCTGTTTGCCGAGCCACTAGATCACGTGGATGTAAGCAAACCAACACTAGGCGTAAAGTTGTGGGGACGGGCAGGGCAAATACAAATACAAGGACACATGCACATAAACACACAAACATACATGTGTGTGTGGCTAAGATTAAGGTCTTATAACTACTCTTATCAGTTTATATATATATATATATATATATATATATATATATATATATATATATATATGTATGTATGTATGTATGTATGTATATAAATCGATAATAGCCCGAAATTGCGCCCGTCTCCCTGGCTGTAAACTGAAGAAGAGTTAGTGACCTTTTGTGTCTCTTTTCTGTTCGTTTCTTTATTACTATACGTGTCTGACTTCTGAATATATATAGGCGTAGGAGTGGCTGCGTGGTAAGTAGCTTGCTTACGAACCACATGGTTCTGGGTTCAGTCCCACTGCGTGGCATCTTGGGCAGGTGTCTTCTACTATAGCCTCGGGTCGACCAAAGCCTTGTGAGTGGATTTGGTAGACGGAAACTGAAAGACGTCCGTCGTATATATGTATGTATATGTATATGTATGTGTGTGTATATGTTTGTGTGTCTGTGTTTGTCTCTCCAACATCGCTTGACAACCGATGGTGGTGTGTTTACGTCCCCGTAACATTAGCGGTTCGGCAAAAGAGACTGATAGAATAAGTACTAGGCTTACAAAGATTAAGTCCTTGGGTCGATTTGCTCGACTAAAGGCGGTGCTCCAGCATGGCCGCACTCAAATGACTGAAATAAGTAAAAGAGTATAAATATATATATATATATATATTTATATATATATATATATATATATATATATATATATATATATATATATATATGCGCCGAATTCGTGCCGAATGGTCGCGCCATCAACGCTAAACTTTACTGCGAGCAACTGGATCGAGTCTACGATCGCTGGTTGAAAAGTACCCAAGACTTGTTCGTCTAAAACGAGTTTTGTTTCAACAAGACAAAGCAAAGCCGCACACCGCCAGAAAGATCAGCAACAAGATTGAAGAACTGGACGGTGTGGAAGTTCTGCCGTATCCATCCTGTTGTTCAAACGTTGCTCCATCTGCCAACGGTCTCTTCCGATTAATATAACACTTTATGAAAGGCCGCCGATTTGAGTCATTCGGTTATGTTGAAGAAGCCTGTCAAGAATTTTTCGATTCAAAGCCGAAGGACTGGTACTTTGACCAAGCTTGCAGATCATTGGCAGAAGGTCATGGAAAACGATGGTCTTTATTTTGAAGAATAGTTGTTGTTTTTGAATATATTCTTGCGCAAAGGAGATAATTATTTTAACATGGTGCCCGAGTTTTTTCCTCAACCTAGTATTATACACACACACACACACACACACACACACACACACACACACACACACACACACACACACACACACACACATCCATACACACACACATATCGTGCAGAAGGAAACATGCAAGTTGAAAACGACGTGAACTTGCAATGTGGAGAACGATTACAAGAAAGCACCAAGGCATGATGTTAAACAACTGCCCAACCAACAATATCCCCGAGGGCCTGTGTTGTATACCCGAGAATCTGTAGTAAATATGGATGTTCCGATAACGGAAACAGTTATCAAAAAGTTACATATTCGCAAATAAGCAAGTCATTCCAAAAACGCAACTAGAGAGATACCACACTCAGAATTTTACAGTTAGCATTGAAGACACAAAATACAAGGTCGGCGATTTGATGAACAAAGAAGCCCCTCTCTCCTTAACCTAAAACCATTTGATCAACAATAGACGAGAGTTGCATGAGGTTGCTTGGATATTGTAACAGTAATGCAATACCCACATCTCTGGGCAAAAAGTATCAATACTTTCCTCCATTTTCTTCTAGTGAAAAGTTATTAATACCAAAATATAGAAAATACTTAACCGTATATATCACACAATAAATACTTCACTTTAACTACATAATGCTAATATACATCCCTTATTCCATTCACCATCAATCCATTCACCCTTCCCTCCCTCATCAATCCAGCCATATGTACATACAACTCTCTCTCTCTCTCACACACACACACACGCACGCATATATGTGTGTGTGTGTGTTATTGTGCATGTCCGTAAATGCGTTGAGTGTGTATACACATACATACATACACACATACATACGAGTGTTTGCATATATATATATATATATGCAAACAATGTGACAAAGATAAAAAGAGATGGGTAGATTGATAGATAGATAAATAGAGAAAGAAAGGGTTGAGAGAGGCAGAGAGAATTGGTAGAGACAGACTACTAAATACGAATGTAGAAGGAGAGAGAAAATGAGAGAGTCAAAGAGAGCATCACAATGAGAGAAAGAGAGAAATCAAAAAGAGAGGATGAAGAAGACACAGCGAGAAAATGTAAGAGTGGCAGTTGGAGGAGAAGGGCAATGGCTGCGCAGAATAAGTTAAAATGTTATTCTGATTGCATGCGTAGGTAGTTAGTTCAGGCCAAGCCAGCTTGAATCAGTTGTAACATGACAAATAGATATGACATTTAGTCTAATAACTGGAATTCAGCTTGCGATGAGACGAAAACAGTCTCTTTAGCGAACGCTGACGCTTCTCATTCATTGCTTCTTCTAAATTAGTTGTTTGTATACATTGTTATACGTATGTATGTGTGCATGTATGTATGTATGCATATGTGTATGTATGTTTGTATGGATGTTTGCATGTATGTATTTGTATGTATGTTTGTATGCATGTATATGTGTATGTAAGCATGCGTGTATGCATATGTATATATATGTATATATATGTATATATATGTATATATATGGGAGAATATACAAAAAATAACAACAGACGAGGACAGGTGGTGTAAATAACAAAAGTATATATTAGTATGACGCTCGGGAATACGGAAAGTCTTTGACGTTTCGAGCTACGCTCTTCAACAGAAAGAATACGGAGACAAGGAGAAAAACACGGAGAAAAAAAATTGAATAGTGTTCAGTCAACGGTCAATCATAATAATGGCCGATCATAACAATGACTGACCGATATATATATATATATATATAACACACACACACACACACACACACATATATATATATATAACACATATACATCTACACACAAACGCACACACACATACACAGACACCACACACGCAAATATATATATATATATATATATATATATATATATATATATATATATATATATATATATGCATGGTTAGCGAGATAGATATAATCATATGTATATTTTCAGATGTAGACAAACTGACACTGATATAACCAACATGCGCGCACACACACACACACACACACACACACACACACACACACACACACGCATGCACACACACACATGTATATACACCGATGTGCACACACATGTGTATGTATGTATGTATGTATGCATGTATGTATAAAAATGCCAAATTAGCTTGCAAAGTTGAAATTCATAGAAGTGCATGTATGCACATGTATGCAGTAAAAAAATGAAATATATTATATTTAAGAGGATAGGAACTCTTGTATCGAAAATGTGGGGTAGTTGAGTCTGGACGGTTTCATCGTAAAACAGCTGACTCACGGCTAACCTGCTAATAAACAGCTATCACAAATGTTTCAGACCAAAAGGAGTACATAGACGCGCGCGTGTGTGTGAGAAAGAGGGAGGGAGAGAGAGAGAGTGAGAGGAGAGACAGAGATAGCGGTGAGGGAGAGTGAAGGTACGAGGTCGACTTATCCTTTCATTCTTTCGAGGTCGATTAAATAAGTACCAGTTACGCACTGGGTCGATGTAATCGACTTAATCCCTTTGTCTGTCCTTGTTTGTCCCCTCTATGTGTAGCCCCTTGTGGGCAATAAAGAAATATGATACTTTAGTACGCCAGGAAAAATGCTTAGCGATATTTCGTCTGTCTTTACGTTCTGGGTTGAAATTTCGCCGAGGCCGACTTTGCCTTTCATCTTTCAGGGTTGATAAATTATGTACCAGTTGCGTACTGGGGTCGATCTTATCGACTGCCCCCCTCCACCAAAAGTTCGGGCCTTGTGCCTAGAGTAGAAAAGAAAAGGATATTTTTAACACAGCAGGTTAGCACAGGTGTATATATGTGGGTATAATTTTTTTTCTTTAACATACACAAAAAATATCCACACGCACATACATACATGCATACCTACCGACCTACCTACCTACCTACCTGCCTGCCTGCCTATATACCTACCTACCTACCTACCTGCCTAGCTACCTGCCTAGCTACCTTCCTGCCTACCTGCCTACTTACCTACATACATACATGCATACCTACCTACCTACCTACCTACCTACATACATACATACATACATACATACATACATACGTACATACGTACATACACATACAGATAATCAAGGTCAGATAAGTCTGGAGAATGATAACAAAAAAAAAAGAAAACATCTACAGACGAGTTAAAAGAATATCGGCGGAGCTTAAAAATTAAAACAACCACCAAGTTAAAACATAACCGACCAGACAATGTCATGCGGAACCCCAAGAAAAAGTTATACTCTGCTGTGGAAATCAGCTGCCCTCAGGGCACCAGTGAAGTTGAAAAAAATCAGGAGAGAGAGAGAGGACATCTATGGACCATGGATAAAGAGTTGGCAAATCTAGTACCCAAGATATATTTTCAAGTTCATACTTATCATTATTAGAACAACACACCAACCTGCCTGGAGCAAAATATGGATGAACTTGCGTTCTTGGGGAGAGAACCAAATTCTTAATTTATGCACTACAAACAATCACGATATCTGGGACTATAAAACTCAACTAGATTTTCATAAATTTAAAGGAGGATGAATAAAACAAGATAATTTGCTTCAGGTAAACAGTAAAAATGAACCCTAAGTTGATTTAAAATTTTGGCACAAAGCCAGCAATTTTATAGGAGCGGATTTTGTCGATTATACCGACCCCAGTGCTAAGTCAACCTCGATGGAATTTCAATTCAACGTAAACACGGACAAAATACCCCTAAGCATTTTGCCAGGAATGCTAACGATTCTTATTTCTTTACTGTCCACAAGGGGCTACACACAGAGGGGACAAACAAGGACAGACAAAGGGATTAAGTCGATTATATCGACTCCAGTGCATAACTGGTACTTATTTAATAGACCCCGAAAGGATGAAAGGCAAAGTCGACCTCGGCGGAATTTGAACTCGGAACGTAGCGGCAGACGAAATACCGCTAAGCATTTTGCGTGCTGTGCTAACGATTCTGCTATCTCACCGCCTTTAAAAATATCAACTCTAAATTAAAATAGAGAAAGAGAAAATCCATCCATCCATCTATCCATCCATCCATCCATCCATCCATTCATGATGGCTGCAAACTCATGTTCAAGTTTTGTCATCACCTGATCGAAAGTCCCAAACATGCGTAGGCTACGACCAGCCATTTCTGTGATAGGTCTTACCTTTTATCTTTTTTTCAAGCGATACCTGTGCAAGATGATTTCTATTTTTTTATAGTTGGAAAAGGATTTGCACAAATCCAGTCCACTCTCTGAACATGGACAACACAAACTCGAAAAGAAGAACTAGTCTACATCATCGAATATTGTTAGTGTCGAGGTTTCGTCTTAGAGTTTCCTTCTACAGAGATGTTCTGACAACAACAGAGGAGCCTCCCACTCCCAGTAGACCAACTGCGCGCCTTCGTACTAACCCAGGTATTTACACGCCCCCGCGCACACATGCATATATACACATGTACACATATTGTTGGATGTCTGTTGATTGCTCATGAGCTCTTCCACCCTTTGGCAGGCCTTATTTTTTCGTTCCGCAGAGTGTCCAACAATCACCCTCTTCACTAAGCAAGCTTGATGGGGTTGCCAGTTTAATCGCCGACGACCCGACCATGCATACATACATACTTACATGCATACATACATACATACATACATACATACATACATACATACATACATACATATATACATACATTGAGCTGATAGATGTGGTAGAACTTGTAGATATCAGTATTAGATTTAGTGTGATATCAGGAAAGAAATATGTATAACCACAGAGGCAGCCGCCTTCATAAGTGAACATCTCTTCGAACGTCAACGAGAACAAATATATTTCGTAAACTGCAGCCCCTCAACTCGGATTATAAATTCTCAGTCATACCTATACTTATTGGTGAACTTGTTTCAGGTAGTAAAAGTCTAAGCCACAATCTAATAAAACTGAAATTTTTGAAGATTTTCTTTGTTAGAAACCAGGTCCATAATTCTAGGAAATATTGTAATAATAACGAATTGTAATACACACATATACAGAGAGAGAGGGGGGGGAGATTGATAGACAGACATACATGTATACATACATGCATACAGACAGACAGACAGACGGCTTGTTAGATAGATAGATAGATAGATAGATAGATAGATAGATAGATAGATAGATAGATAGATAGATGGAAATACGGATATATGGAATACATAAGATAGGCGGAAATGTTTTTTCTCATAGGCCTGGACTATTCTGGTTGACCGACGGATATGCACCGAAGTCCAACTCACCAGCACCCCGACCACCACCATCATCGTCATGGTCATCGTCAGCAGCAACACCACCCGACAGCCACAAAAGCGAGTCCCACCATGTGTTGTGGCAGTGATGATGATGATGATGAAGATGATGATGATGATGATGTCAGAAGCGCTGACGACGACAATGACGATGATATTGTGATAATGATGGTCGTGAACAGAGTTATTTACATATTAATTAGTTGACAATGATGATAATGATGTCGATGCTGGCAATGAGTATAAAAAAGGTGTATAATATCCATGCTGGCGATGACGGGGGTTGGATAGATAGCGGTGGTGATGTGGTGGCGGCGGCGGCGACAGCGGTTGTGGTGATGAAGGCGTTGGTGCGGTTGACTGTGGTGGCTACCGTAGTGGTGACGGAGGCGGCAGCGGTTGTGGTGGCGATGGTGGTTGCAATTTCTCTTCATCTGACCGCGATCTGTGTTGCTTACTCATCGCTGTGGGGACGAGGATGAGGAAATGCGTTGAGAGAGAAGCAGTTGTGATAACGGCGGTGTTAAATGGTGACAGAGGGAGTGATGGTAAAAGGTGATAGTGGTGGTAAATAATGGTGACTGTAGTGCTGGTGGTGGGAGTGTTGGTGGAGATGGTGGTGGTGGTTGTAGTTTTAGTTGTAATGATGGTGGTGGTGGTAACGGTGATGAGTCTCCAAGATGAAGAATGAAAGTGTGTTTGGATGAAAGAGGGCGGAAAATGATAATCTATAACCGACATAAAGCAAACACACACACACACACACACACACACACACACACACACACACACACACGCACACACACACATACACACACACACAGACACACACACATGCATAAGAACACACGCACATATAGGCCCACATGCAATTAACTGCAGACATACAGAGGCACAGATACACATGTAATACAAAACTCATACACACCACACACCCACTAACAACCACGAATCCATATACAATCAAACGAGTACACAACGGACAAACACACACAGAGACATAAACAGAAACACACATTCACGCACATGTAGATACACACACGCAAACAGTTACATACGCATACAGACTGAGGACGTACACACTCTAGATAGAGACATACACACAGAGACACTATGTCATTCAATCATCCATGCTCACACATACATACCAACACACACACACACTCATACACATCAACACGCACACAGACAAAGACAGTGCCCCCTTCATATAAACATATCTTCACCATTCTCCTCTCCCCCTTATCATCCATACTGTGCAATCCCACCACAAACAACACCAGCATTCGCCACTTTCCAATCCTTTTTACCCAGAACGTTATCCCACTGGAATTCCCTAACTGACTATATTATTGCAGTAATCATTAGCTAGCAATTGCTCAGCAACAACAACCTCAACGGGCTCTGATGGTCAATCAAGGTTTTAAACGCAACTCCTTCGTCCAGACCACCAATACAGTTTCAAGGGAATTTACAGTGTCTGACCGCTGGTTGTTTTATTCGAACCACGTGATGGATCAGCTGATTAGAATATCTCCTGATTGGTGAGGAGAAAATCATTAGAAGCAGCACCACATCCGATGCACTGAATAAGAAGCAGTGACGGCGTTAAGCAGATCTGTCCTGGAAATATGCAATCTGCGGTAGTAAAGTGCAGAAGCAGGGTGTACTAGAAGGGTATACTGACATGGTGGAGTACGTGGTATAGAAGAGTCCAAACTC
This sequence comes from Octopus bimaculoides, assembly GCF_046866305.1. Taxonomy (NCBI): domain Eukaryota; kingdom Metazoa; phylum Mollusca; class Cephalopoda; order Octopoda; family Octopodidae; genus Octopus; species Octopus bimaculoides. The sequence continues at coordinate 34,108,440 of NC_142940.1, forward strand.
TGTTGGTTCCTATTAACGGTTATTCATTCTGGATCGGTGAAACTATATCACGATATTCTCCACAAAACCGTAATAAGATGAGGTGTGCATGGGGTGGGGGTGGGGGTGTGGGGGGGGGGGGTGTAACAGAAGGCCATACTAGTCGCTATTGCAAAACCCAGGTGAAATATACGGAAGAACTTTATTAAGCGGTTGGGAAATCGATGGTTGATTTCATTTATTCTGTTATCGATAAGGAGAAAACCGAATTGAAACCCGGTCCAGCGAATTTCAGATTTTAAACAATAAAAATCATTAGAATATAGCTTCTGAGATACAGTCGTGGCTGTGTGTGGTAAGAAGCTTGTTTCTCAGCCACATGGTTCCGAGAGTTCAATTCCACTGCGTGGCACCTTGAGCTAGTGTCTTCGATCAAAGCCTTGAGAGCGAATTTGGTGAGAGGATTTGGAAACGAAAAGAAGCCCGTTGTATGTGTGTGTGTGGGAGGATGGTTGTATGTGTGAATGTGCGTGTGTCATTTTGTCTGTGATTTCCCCACCACCGATTGACAACCATTGTTGGTTTGTTTACGTTCTTGTAACGCAGTGGTTCGGCAAAACGTAAGCAATAGAATAAGTACCAAGCTTTAAAAACAATCAGTCCTGGGGGTCAATTCATTCGACTAAAAGATTTTCACCCTTTCGGGGTCGATAAATTAAGTACCAGTGAAACACTGGGGTCGATGTAATCAACTTACCCCTCCCCCGAAATTGCTCCCTGGCTGAGTATTCCACTCAAAATCAACATGACACAGCGTATAATATGGTTGCAATAACTAGTGAATATCATCTGGTAGGGAAATGACAATGACTGAAGAATTCTGTAGACACTGGTACTCTTTACTTATATCGTGAAACAATGCTGTATGACTCGAAATGCAACATGCTACATCTTTGAAATGACAAGCTCAGTGCATATGGAGTACTTCCACGCATCTTTTATCTATGGAAACGCTCTGAAGATACCACGGTAACACGATCGAATCCAAGTTCTGGTAATTGCCAAGTGAATTTCTTAAAACTTCGGCGACAAATACCTCGAAGCTATGCATCTTCAAACATACACGCACGCGCGCGAGCAAACACATACGCACACATACACGCGTGCACATTCACCCATCCACCCACGCATACACAATCATCCAATAACAACAAACTTCTTAAGCAAAAGATTTTCAAAAAGTATAAAGTGCAAAGAAAAAAAAATGGAAAATTCAGGTGCTATAGACACACCAGGATATAATATACACGCTGAAGTGTAAATATACATACAATGCCATATACATCGAATAAAAGATAATACAGGAAACGTTGGAGGGAAATCATATAAAGGCTCGTGCATTGACGTATACAGTTGTGTATAAATCAACACACCTCAAATACTTCTACCCAGACGCACCAACACACATTTACCTACCCACCTGTCTATATGCGAACGCGCGCGCACACACACACACACACATACACACATATATATATACACATACATATATATGTATACGTATGTATATAGGTATATATATATATATATATATTTATATATATATATATATATATATATATATATATATATATATATATATATATATACACATATATACATATACATATATATATATATATATATATATATACATATATACATACACATACATATACCTAGACATATATATATGCCTGTCTGTCTGTGTGTATGCAAATATATATATATATATATATATATATATATATATATACACATACACACATAGGTATTTGTATATTTATATACAAACGTACGTACACACATACACGCATACACGCATACACTCGATCAGGCACGCACCCGAACCTTGTTGCGATTGAGCTGTGGGTGAGGACAAAGAGGGAAAAAGAAAGTGAATTAGAAAAGGAAGGAAAATAATATTAAAAGCATAAAATATTTGCACTGTGTGTGTGTGTATGCTGAAGAGGGTGGGAGAGAGAGAGAGAGAAGGGGAGAGGTAGACGATGAGTGGAAGAGGGAGGGAGGGAGGGAGAGAGATAGCGGTAGAAGGAGGAGGTGATGAGGAAAATGAATAGCATAAGAAGGGAAATACGAGATGGGAATAAGGAGGAGGAGGGTGAGATTAAGAAAGGGAATGAGAGAGAGGGGCGGGAGAGAAAGAGAGTGAGAGGATGATGGGGAATAGAATAAGTGAAGAAATATGAGAAGAGAGGATGAGAGAGAGAGAGAGAGAGAGAGAGAGAGAGAGAGAGAGAGAGAGAGAGACTCAACTCTAAGAAGAAAAGTAAAAGCGGGCAACTCGAAATGGTCCAGACAATCGCACGCGCACATACACACGCGCACATACATACACACACAGATTAACATACATACATACGTACATACATACATACATACACACAAACAAAACAGACACATTTACGCATACACATAATATATGATTACGTATTCCCACATGATATGGCTATATGTATGTATATATCTGGATACATGTGTGTAAAATATATGTATGTATGCAAGTATGTATGTATGTATGTATGCATACGTGCAGATATGTATATAAATAAATATATATATATATATATATATATATATATATATATATATATATATATATATATATATATATATATACATATATTTATAGATATATGTCAAAAATGTATATATGTGTGTGTGTGCCATGAATGTATCAATATACATACATGTGTGTTATGTATGTAGATAGTAATGCACATACATGCATGCATACGCACATATAAGTGCACAGATTTATATATGCATACATACGTGCATAAATGCCTGTATACTTATATGCATACATAATTATATACATATATGCATTCATAAATACGTAGATTCGTGCTTAACATAAATGCATTGATACATATAGACGTGAAGTACACATGCATACACACACATAAATATACATACACACTTGCATACATTCACATATACACATATACATGTACATATGTGTGTGTGTGTGTGTGTGTGTGTGTGTGTGTGTGTGTGTGTGTGTGTGTGTGTGTGTGTGTGTGAATACTTATATATGAATATATCTATGTATATATATGTATGTATATATATACACAAAACTACACCGATATTTTTGTGGGGGTAGGATTAATAGATGAGAGCATGGGGTGTGGGTGGGGGAATAGGAGCGATATCGACAGAGAGTAGTTATTTCGCAATAAGACAGGAAAAAGCTGACGATGGGGTAGGATGGGGGGGTGAAGTCGATGGGGGTAGGGTGTTCTTGGAGCGAGGACAGGGTGAAGAATAGGGTGGCTACAGGAAAATACGTGGAGTAAATAATAAATAAAGCACGAAATTGGGCCAAGTGGCCTAGTTTACCAAAATATGTGAAGTAGATTGTCTCCCTAGGACCGCCACCACCTCCACCACCTCGACAACCGTCGCCACCACCACCGCCAGCACCACCAGCCGTCTACTACACTGATACATCAAATCTTTTATTTTTATCTTCAATCCAGTCATACAACCACCATAACACATTTTTGGAGTGGAAAACACTGTCCCTCCTCTGTAGTTCCTCTTTCCCTTTCTCTTTCTCTCCCTTTCTCTCTCCCCTCCTTTTTGTCTCTTTGTATATGAATAGATGTGCTTAAACGCACACACACACACACACATATATTCATACACTCGCCACGTACACGCATGTACGTACAAACTCATCTACGTATCTGTACAGGATGTCCCAAAATTAAGGCGACCAACTTTTTTCAATTTTGCCAAAGCAGAACATTGTTGTATTTCAGGTCCGAGTGTTGCAATGGAATGGCAAAGGAAACACAATTAAGACACTACCACATTTATTCGATATGACCACCTCTGTTTCGAATCTAGGTGCGAATGCTTCACACACGGCACGCAGCTGTTCTTGCGGAATCGAAGCCCATGCCTAGAGCAGTTTTGCCTTCAGAGCGTCGAGTGAAGCACGAAGAGTGCTCAAGAATCCTCGTCTCCAAAATGGACCAAAGAGAAAAATCCAACGGGTTGAAATCGAGGTTTCTTGAGGATCATGCATTCTCGCCTATGAACGACAGAATGTTTTTCTGAATCCAATATTGCATTTGTTTGGAACTGTGAGATGGAACTGAGTCCTGTTGGAGGCTCCAAGGTGCACCTTGAACGTGCTCATTCGCCCAAGGAAGCAGTTCAACTTCCAGAATGTCGCAAATGTATCGCTGAGTGTTAATTTTAACACCCGAAGGCACAAAAATATGTGAGATAGATTGTCTTCCAGTGGCTGTCACAGCCGTCCAAACTATAACTGACGGTGCATTTTGACGTCGATTTACTAGTCTACTCTCAATGAAGATAGATACATTCCAAAGTCAGTCATTCTGGTGGTCTAATGTCTGTTCGATGTCAAATTTCTTGTCACCAGTGAAGACTAGGTTGGGCAGCGTACCTTCAGCAATCTGACGTTGGATAAGACGAATTCTCTTCAGTCTCATGGCCTTATAAACTTGCGTGAGCTCATGACAGCGGATCATCCTGTAGGAATGGGTTCTGAAATCCGCCTTCAGCATTCGATACATCGATGTTTGGCTTATCTTTGCTGTGGCAGCCAGTTTTCTGAAGGGTCCTCACACATCTTTTTCTGCCACGTCCTGGTCGATCAGTGGTGGAACCAGTTTCTTGAAATTTCTTGACAATTTTTCAGACTATTGTTCGGTTAATTTTGAACTTTTTGGCTATAGCTGTATTACTTGCACCTACTCTGTGGAGGGTAATGATTATATTTTGGTCTATAGCCATTATCTAATTTATAAATCTAAATTTATTTAGTCTGAGACAAAAAGAAGACATACTAAGCTTTTATAATGATGTTTAATTTTCATATCTTATCTTATTTATTGAATGCTATTAAAGCCTGAAACTTCGGTTGCCTTAATTTCAGGATACCCAGTATATGTATTTTGTTTAGTTATTAAGTTATAAATGTATATGTATATGTATATACACTCACACACACACACACACGCACACATTTATTTTCACATATACATGTATACGTATGTATGTATATATGCATTTATATGTCAGGTCGCTCTTCAGTGCTACTGGTAACATGTAATCCAGTACAACCTGTTGCATGGTCGGGTCGTCGGCGACTAAACTGGCAACCCCACCAGGCTTGCTTGGTGAGGAGGGTGTTGTTGGACACCCTGCAGGACGAAAAATAAGACCTGTCAAAGGGCGGATGAACTCCTGAACAGTCAACGACCATCCAACAAAATGTCTGTAAATATGTATATATATATATATGTATGGGTGTGTATATGTGTGTGAATGTCTGTAAATATGTATATATGAATAATTTTAATTTTATATATATACTATTTTTTATCTTTTATATTTTATTTATATATATATATTTTTTATTTTTTTATTTATTTATTTATTTATTTATTTTTTTTTTTTTTGATGAGCTGCTCCACATCGGTCACCGGAGTGATATTTGTTCACTTTACAGAGTGTCTGAGTGTCGGTTAGGTGTCTGGAATGGCTTACCTCATGGGCAGGTAGAAGCTCTTTAACCTTGGTTGGTAATCTACCTAGGAGAAGGAAATCTCCGAAATAAAACCTGAGGCCTTGGAAATTCCTGGTTTTGTCAATTCTCTTGTCACACCGGTGAAAGTCTTCTTGGGCTAATAAGTGGGGGTAGTGTAGTGCAAGCTACACCCACTAAAAATTATTCATCTGCACAGGTACTTCCTGTACTCCAAATCTTAGTAAAATCATTCAATTGGTTGGTTGGCAGAAACCTAAAAATGCACCTGTAACTTATTTTAAAATGTCTGAAACAAATTCAGTAAATGGCAAAAAAGGCTTGGGAACATCATGGGAACAGGTCTGGCCCGGCAGGTGTCTCAGTGTATCACAGGCTGGACCCGGTCGTCATCCTGCCACTGTGGTCAAACAGTCCTCAAGAAAAAGTAAAAATAAACATCGTTTGAATTTTGGCTGTTGGAATGTGCGCACACTTCTTGATGATAATTTCACGAAGAGGCCAGAAAGGCGTACTGCACTTATTGCATGTGAGCTAAAGAAATATTCCCTTGATATAGTTGCTCTCTCTGAAACTCGTCTCTCTGGTGAGGGTCAAGTAATGGAATCTGCTTATGGATATACTATCTTCTGGAAAGGCCTACCTAAGGGTCAGCGTAGAGAATCTGGTGTTGGGTTTGCTCTCAAGAATACATTAGTGTCCTCCATTGCAGAGCTTCCAAGTGGTATATCTGACTGGATCATGTCATGCCGTATCAAACTGACAAAAGGTAGGTTTCTTACCGTTGTCAGTATTTATGCACCAACAATGTCCCATTCTGAGGAAACTGTGGGACAGTTTTATGACAATCTAGCAAGATTATTGAGGAAAGTACCAATTTCTGACAAGCTGGTCATTTTGGGAGATTTCAATGCAAGAGTTGGAAGGGACTATGTTTCATGGCCTGTTTTAGGTCGACATGGGATTGGAAAATGCAATAGAAATGGAGTAGCTCTTTTGACGTTTTGTACTGAGAATGATCTGGTTGTCACCAACACTCTGTTTAAGCAGAAAAATAAATATAAAGCCACCTGGATGCACCCAAGATCTAAGCACTGGCATCTCATAGATTATATTTTGATTAGGAAATGTGATATGAAAGACGTTTCTAGCGTTCGGGTCATGAGAGGGGCAGAGAGCTGGACTGACCATCATCTACTGCGTGGCAAAATAGATTTTTCGATAAAACCTAAAAACCGACAGTCTGGTCCTAAGATACCCAAAAAGTTAAACGTTGCAAACTTTAAATTATCAAGCAACTTGCAAAGATTCCACGACGCTATAGAAAGTATTAATCTTGACCCAAACAATTTATGGGAAGATTTCAAAACAAAAGTATTTCAGGCTGCAAGTTCGTCAGTGGGATTTAAATCTCATAAATCCAGAGATTGGTTCTCAGATAGATCAGCAGAAATTCATGATCTACTTTTAGAAAAACAAAACTTAGGCAATACACTGCTCTCTCAGTCATTGAATCCCAACTCAAATGAAACTTACAGAAAGCTGAAAAGGAGGGTGCAAACTGCTCTAAGGAAAATTGAACAGGAATGGTGGAATGATAGGGCAAAAGGGGCACAAGAAGCAGCTGATAGAAATGATGCCAGTTGTTTGTATTCTTATGTTAGGGAGGTATATGGTCCAAAATCTTCTTCAGTAGCTCCAGTGAGAACAGAAGATGGATGCTTTCTTCTGACTGACACCGCTTCTATTCATAAGCGTTGGGTAGAACATTTCTCTGCACTTTTGAATAGACCATCATCCGTTAATATGAGGACAATAGAAAAAATTGAACAACTTCCAGTTATAGAAGAGATGGCATCTGAACCAACTCTAAATGACATTTATTTAGCTATGAATAAGCTGAATAACAACAAGTCTCCAGGATCTGATGGAATCTGTGCAGAAGTCTTGAAATATGGGGGTGACAAAATGATGGAACTCTTAAATATTTTAATTTGTCACTGTTGGAGAAGTGAGAAAGTGCCTCAAGACTGGATTGATGCCATTCTTGTCTCCTTATATAAATCGGGGCCAAAGGATCTGTGTGGTAATTTTCGTGGGATTTCCCTTTTGTCTGTGGTTGGAAAGGTGCTCGCCCGCATTTTGTTAGAACGTTTAAATACCTTTATAGTTCCAAGTATGGTGTCTGAGTCTCAGTGTGGTTTTCGTTCCTCCAGGGGCACAGCTATTGTATCTTTACTGTCAGAAAATGACAGGAGAAGTGCATTGAACAGAATCTTGCTCTGTACCATTGCTTTGTTGATTTGAGCAAAGCATTCGATACTGTTAATCGAAGTGCTCTGTGGCTAATTCTGGGGAAAATTGGTTGCCCAGAAAAGTTTATAAACATGGTCAAGGCTTTGCATCAGGATATGAGAGCTAGGGTTAATTTTGGTGGTAGGCTTTCTGAATCTTTTGCTGTGGAAAATGGAGTAAAGCAGGGAGACCTTGATGCACCCACCCTCTTTGCAATATACTTTGCCGTTGTGGTGTCACATTCCTTTCAAAACTCTGAGGAGGGTATCTACATAAAATATCGAACAACGGGGAATGTTTTTAATTTGACCCGACTGAAGTTTAAAACGAAGGTTTTTACTTCACTTATTAGGGAAATTTTGTATGCTGACGATTGCGATCTGGTTAGTCATTCTGAATCGGGTCTGCAATCCCTTGTATCTGCATTTGATGCAGCTTGTGATGATTTTGGCCTGACCATCAATCTGAAAAAAACAGTTGTGACGTATCAACCTGCGTATGGTGCTGTTTGTAACCTCCCTAAAATTTTTGTTAAGGGAAAGTTACTTGAGGTTGTAAATTCATTTGTCTACCTGGGAAGCTCTGTTCAAGATGATGGAAATCTTGATACGGAAATACACCTGCGAATTCAAAGGGCAGCAAAAGCATTTGGTGGCTTGGAGTCACGCGTCTGGCGCCAGCGACATATAAATAACAATACAAAGCTGGCTCTTTACAAATCATTTGTCTTAACATCCCTATTGTATTCCTGTGGAACTTGGACCTGTTATGAAAGGCATTTTAAAATGTTAGAAAAATTCCACCAAAAATGCCTTCGTCATATTTTAAGAATTAAATGGAATTCTTTTACTCCAAACACAGATATCCTTGCATCTGTAGGCATCCCCTCAATTAAAGCCATGATGTTGAGGAACCAATTGAGATGGTGTGGCCATATTGTTCGAATGGCAGATGAACGCATGCCGAAACAGCTGTTTTATGGTGGGCTTGCAGAGGGGAAACGTTATCGGCATAAACCTAAAAAAAGGTTTAAGGATGGCATAAGGACTGCTATGAAGTCAATTGGAATGGCTCCAAAAGATATAGAAGTTCTCGCTTCAGATCGAGTTGGATGGCGAACAAGGGTGTGGAGTGGAGTGAAAGCATTTGAAGAGGCCAGGATGATGCAAGCAGGGCTCAAGAGACATTTAAGGAAAAAGGTGAAGACTGAGAAGGTGAATGACAAGGACCTTTTTGTGTGCACAGTCTGTGACAGACCATGTCTGTCCTTGGCTGGCCTCAAATCTCACCTGCGAACCCATGGAAAACAAACCTCACCCAGCTATTCTGATTATATGTCTGTGCACACGTTTGAATGTGGTGTGTGCCAGAGGATTTGCAAATCCAATGGGGGTCTTAAAAGACATGTTAGGATCCACAATGAGCAGAACTTACTTGCAGGTATTGGTAGTGCAAATCAGAGGTGCAATCTGTGTGGGTGTTTTTTCAAAACACTGTCTGGTTTAAAAAGCCACATCAGACGCCATGAAAGGGCTAAGGTGTAGGTGCAGGAGGTGGTCAAACTCTGTTTAAGGAGTAGACAACCACCATGCATTTATAATACAAAATTATATATTATATCACATGATATATTATACTAATGTAAATTGGGTAACATCCTGGTTTATTCCATATGCAGCACTCAATGTGTATTCCTGGCTATCAACATGTTAAGATATGTATTTAAAGCAGTCCACTGGCGCAGGAACTCCAGGTAGTTATCACTGGTATAACTAGGGTGTAAGTATTTCGTTACGCATAAGACATGGAGAAAAATGAAGGTACCATTTAGTGTCGACTGAAAAGTTCATAGGCTGACCAAGATATTCTCGTGGAGAGTGATCAAACGGAGTTTATTTTTCAACATAGTCCCCCTTTGCGGTCCACATACTTCTTCCATCGGTGTTGCAGTGACTGGATCCCATTGGTGAAGAAACTTTCATCCTGTTGGTCAAAATGTTATTAACAGCAGATGTGACGTCATCATCACTGCTGCGCTGGTTCCTAGCCATATGCGTTTTCATGTTGGAAAACAGATGACAGTCAGATGGGGCCAATTCAGGAAAATAGGGAATGGTGATCAACCAGTTCAAAACCTCAGTTACGCACAGTAGTTATTAAAACGAAAGACTTGTGTGCCAGAGCATTATCCTGATGAAACAAAACACCTTTCGTCGGTTTTCCTGGCCGTTTGGTCATGATATCCTTTCGTAACTGCGACAGCAAGTTGGCATAGTACTCTCCATTGATGGTGTGGCCCTTTTGAAGACAGTCAATAAACACAATGCTTTTTGCATCCAAAAAACTGAGGTCATCACCTTCCCTGCTGATGAAACAACCTTGGACATTTTTAGAACAAGTAAGGTCTCTGGCTCAATGTAATGAATAGCATTGGCTATGTGATCTATAGTCAATCGCTTGTCATCCATCAACATGTGGCGAACACGATGTTTTCCTTGGTGGTGGAAGTTCTAGGACGTCCAGGCCTCGGTTCATTTTCAAGATTCACCCTTTTCTTAGATCCAGCTGTTCACTTTCGTACTGTTGAAAATGCTGGAGCGTCATCTCGTAATGTAACAGTCATGTCAGCATGAATGTTGTTAGGAGCTAAACCCTTTTTTCTGTAGGTACTTACTAATACGATAATGCCAAATTTTTGTCCTTTTTCAAGAGACGTCGCTACTAGTTACATTTGAAGTGTTCCTTGAACAGTCAGATGTCAGTTTCCATGGAAAGAAGCAATTCAAGATTTCACAATTCCAGCATCACGACTTCATATGTGTAATACTGAAACTTTTCAGCCCATCCTTGCAAGTTAAATATTGGTTACAATTATTCCAGTACCACTCCGCTTCGAACCTCATTAATTACAAATGACTACGTGTGAGAAATGATACGTTTATGATACATGTTAGCCATGTTTCGTAAGTGTTCCAAGAGGTGCCATTCCTCACTATTCACCATGTGTAAATTTATTCATGTTTTGTAGAATGTATAGTAAACTTTGCTATTATGTATTGTATAGTATGTATGGTAATTTATGACGCATAGTTATTTATATATAATATGGAGTCCTACTGAAACAATTGTAACCAATATTAAACTTGTGTTATATTGATATCTCCATCTTCTTGAAGGTCTTATATATAAATATTTGTGTGTGTATGTAAATGTGTGTATATGTATGAGTGTCTGCATGTATGTATGTAAATATCTATCTATCTATCTATCTATCTATCTATCTATCTATCTATCTATCTATCTATCTATCTATCAATATAAATATATATAATGCCTGCTTACTTTTTAGGTCTGTTATGAATGTTACTGGTAACATGTGCAATCATATACAGCAATCTAGTACAATCTGATGCATGGACGGGTCGTCAGTGACCAAATTGGCAACCCCACTAAGCTTGTCTGGTGAGGAGGGTTGCGACAAACTGACCTCCTGGACTAAAAGCAAGACCTGTTAAAAGGACAGATTAACCTAGTGTAGGTTCAATGACTTTTTAAAAATAGCCCGACCCTCAAAAATTACGGGTTGGTATCCGGCATGCTAGAAGACCACTGGCTGTGAGGCAGCTCTCATCTTTCGTTAAAGTATGTTTCTAGACAGTAACTGTGATATAAAACCGGATACGCAGGGAATAGTATTAAACATTTTGAAAATATTTTGCTTTCGTTTGAGTTCACGCCGCTCCCACATTCATGAGACTGCAACCCATATTGGCACTGAATATTTTGCCTTGGAGTGTTTCTTGGTCATGTCAATAGGATGCAGGGGTCAGTGATGTGTTCTGCACACCTTATTGGGCCTAAATTTTAAGTTTCGCGATCGCCAACGAGGCAACTTTCCGATGTCTGGTTGAGTAGGAGGGCATCACGACAAGAACGGAAACTGCGGGAGCGAGCCAGAGCGAAGCCGACCGCGGGTGCAGTAGCCTCTTGCACCGGCGTTGCTAACATTTTGCATGGACAATGGTCAGTGATGGTCTTGCTCAATCAATGATTGACAGTCATCATGTATACATATAAATCGAGACGATGCCGTGTAATGGTGTAATGGAACAAAAGTATAAACAGCCAGTCCAAATCTATTTAAAACATATTTATATAACATATAAAGAGAAATGCAAAAATAAAACAAACTTGGAATGGATAGAAATTTTGTTTTTCAGTTTTTTGTTTCCACTTATGACATCGTTAATCTACTTACCTAAAACATATTAACACCAGGGACTTTCGTTTTACCTCATCGAGGAGAATACCCACCTACATCTGAACTATTACAAACTTTTCACATTCCAGACTATTCCTGGTTTCCATATATATATATATATATATATATATATATATATATATATATATATATGAGACCAAAGTGTACGTACGCCGCTATATATATATACATATATAAAAAAAATACAAAATGGGACAAGAACGCAAAACATCCAGACAGTTAGGTGATACAAAAAAAGGACAACAAAACATCCAGATAGACGGTACAAAGAAAACAAGGACGGGTCATTCGGAGTTTTCTTTCCTCAGTCGAGTTCCAGATTATATTTGCAATTTCGACTGGTTATATTCGAGATTGCTCCAATGTAGCCAGCCCCAAGGGAAAACTAAGCTAAGAGCATTGGATTCCTTGGAAGAAAGCAGCGAGTGTATACGTGTACGACTCTATTATTCTTTCTTTCTATCAGCCCTTTCACGCTTATTTGTCCATTCCACTCTTCGTTATTTCGTTCCCCCTCTCTCATATTTCCGTTTTCTCTTCTTGCTCACTTTCCCTCCTCTTTTCACTTCACTGTGTCCCGGTCATTTTTTTCTCGCCCTCCTTAATTCTTCTGTCCTTCTGCCTCTACCTCTCTCTCTTCTATCCCCAAGTGACCAGTGTTCGGCCAAGCCTGATCTTTCTTTCTTGGTTCGGCCGTCGTCCGTGAAACATCTATATTCCTCCCTGTGCCTGTGAAATCTTGTATCCCTACTGTAAGGCTTTATTTCCACACATGCCAGCTTAATTTAATTTGTTCTTAGTCGAAAGACACCTGTTGTTATATCCTGTTATTTGTATTTGTGTAACATTCTCCGTTTTTCTTCGTCCTTGTTTTCGCTACTTTCTTCCAAGGAATCTAATGTTCTTAGCTTAGTTTTCCTTGGTGCTGGCCACATTGGAGCAATCTCGAATATAACCAGCCGAAATTGGAAAGATAATCTTGAACTCGACTGAGGAAAGAAAACTCCGAATGACCCGTCCTTGTTTTCTTTGTATCGTCTATCTGGATGTTTTGATATCCCTTTTTTGTATCGCCTAATTGTCTGGATGTTTTGCGTTCTTGTCCCATTTGTATTTTATATATCATCATCATCATCATCATCCTCATCATCATCATCATCATCATCATCGCTTAACGTCCGCTTCCATGCTGGCATGGGTTGGATGATTTGACTGAGGACTGGTGAACCAGATGGCTACACCAGGCTCCAATCTGATTTGGCAGAGTTTCTACAGCTGGATGCCCTTCCTAATGCCAACCACTCCGACAGTGTAGTGGGTGCTTTTACGTGCCACCGGCACGAAGGCCAGTCAGGCGGTGGATATATATAATATAATATAATATAATATAATAAATGCGAAAACTAATTTCTGTGTCTCAGTACGTCACACTTAAACCCTCTCTTTCACTATTCAACGATACTCCTACTATTCCTCATGATGAGGTGAGACTAATAGTAGGCATAGAAACGGTGAGGGCGGTGGCGAAGACAAAGCGAGAGAGAGGGAGAGAGAAAGGGAGAGAGGAAGGGAGAGAGAGAGGGAGAAGGGAGAGAGAGAGGGAGAAGGGAGAGAGATAAAAGGAGAAGGAGAGAAAGAGAGACAAAGAAATTCAGGTAGAGTTGATGTTTTATTAAAAGTAGTAATGTTGATTGTGGCAGTGGGAGTAATAATAAAAGAGAGAGAAAGAGTGAGTATGTGAGAGAAAGAGGGAGATAATGTACAACTTTGTTTAACCATGTCCCTTTGACAAAAATTCCTGTCGCCGGCGGTTTAGCAGAAACGTTAGCACACCGGCCGAAATACTTAGCGGTATTTCGACTGTCTTAACGTTCTGAGTTCATATTTCGCATAAGTCGACTTTGCCTTTAATCCTTCTGGGGTTGATAATTTAAGTACCAATTTCGGTCCTTGTGCCTAGAGTTAGTATAAGAAATTCCTGTCACCAAAATACCGGATTCTATCATTTTTGTTGTTTGTTTTGCTTTCTTTAATACATACACACATAGACAAATATCTATAAAATGCACTTTAATTGAAATAAAGTTATCCCTAAATTAAACATATCTAATATAGCAAATGTGAATGTCAGTGTGTCACACTTTTTCAACTTTAATAAATCCATTCTACTGGAAGCACAAGGACTCAAATTTTGAGGGTGGGGATTAAGTCGATTACATCGACCACGGTACGTAACTGGTACTAACTTTATCGACCCTGCAAGGATGAAAGGCAAAGTCGACCTCGGCCGAATTCGAACTCTAAACTCTACTACGAAATACCGCTAAGCATTTTGCCTGGCGTGCTAACGATTCTGCTAGCTCGTCGCCTTAATATAATATTAGAATATAATATAATATGATATAATAAATGTGAATGTCACTGTGTCACACTTTTTCAACTTTACTCCCAGAGGCCGTAGTCAAACATATACCATTTTGGAAGCATGCTGACTCCGTGAGTAAATTAAATACATTCCGGGCCGAATGCGGACCCACAATCCTCAAATTTTGGATTTCCAAATTTTCATTACTGTGATGGTTTTCGGCGATTTTTTTTATGTGACTTTCGCGACAAATCTTTTTTGTATAATATTTGTTACACAATGCAAATTAAATAATGAAGACTTATTGTCAAATCGTCAAGGATGTGTAACTTTTATACATAACATTACTGGGATGAAAAAGGTAACATAATAAACCGTCATGGAGATGGCTAGCGACAATATACGTATACGTTTATGTATTTGCACACACACACACACACACACACACACACATATATATATATATATATATATATATATATACGTGTGTGAGTAAAAATAAATACAAAAAAAGGGGGTTTTGTATGATTGTGTATAGAGGAATATATTATTTTGTTTAAAAGAGTTCCAACTCTGTCTGTTTTTTATGTTTTATTTATATTCCTGCAAAACCAATGTGGGATATAGAATATGGAATATACAATATATAATATAAAATAAAAATGGATGGTACAATGAAATAAAGTATTGAATGTCTTATTGAATATATGGAATATGTCTTATTGAATATATGGAATATGTCTTATTGAATATATGGAATATGTCTTATTGAATAGATGAAATATTGAGTGTTCAATATAAAGGATTAAATATATAAAGGCGAATACGTATTTTCTATACCTTGTGGTATTTCATCATGGCCGGTATGACAGACTTTAACAGACAGTCTGTTAAAGTCTGTCATACCGGCCATGATGAAATACCACAAGGTATAGAAAATACGTATTCGCCTTTATATATTTAATCCTTTATATTGAACACTCAATATTTCATCTATTCAATAAGACATATTCCATATATTCAATAAGACATTCAATACTTTATTTCATTGTACCATCCATTTTTATTTTATATTATATATTGTATATTCCATATTCTATATCCCACATTGGTTTTGTAGGAATATAAATAAAACATAAAAAACAGACAGAGTTGGAACTCTTTTAAACAAAATAATATATATATATATATATATATATATATATACACATACACACACACACCCAGAACCACGCTAATATCTTAGGAGTGAAATTTAGGATTTCTCGGTTTTCTGTCAATCGATTTTGATAAAACTTTTTCCAGCTGGTATGCACACTATGACAACACTATTGTTATGTGTAATGTCCTTTCTTTTCTTATTTCAGATTCTTCACTTTTTTGGGTGAGCCACGCTAATAGCTTTTGAACGAAAATAACTTATATAGACATTTATTTTCAGAAAATGAAGGGTAATGATATATATTAAGCATACATTGAATATATATGTAACAGAAAACCATAAAAACATCATAGCATTTATTGACATAATGAACTATTTAACCACATGAGCGCCATTGCGACGGATAGCTTCAAAAACTCTATTAGTCATGGAATCCGTCAATTTCTTAATAGTAGCAAGCTGGACTGCCACTGTTGCAGCTTTGATGGTCACCCATAAAACATCTTTCAACGTAAATTGGCGTCCATCGGCATAAACATCTTGTTTAATGATGGACCAAAGATTTTCGATAGGGTTGAGATTCGGAGTTACTAGCGGCCAAACCATCAACCTTTCGCCTTATAAGCTGTAAGACTCTAGGAATGTTTGGGTGATCCTAGCAGAGCGGGAGGGAGCGTTGTTATGCATGAATACGAGATTCCTTAGAAGTGACAGCAGTATGTCATCTAGCCAAGGATCCAAGACCTCCTTCAGCAGGTTGCAGTAGGCGGTTGCGGTCACTTTAATCTCTTCAGGCACCCTGACTGGGCCACACAATTCTGTCCCTAATGATACCAGCCCACAACATGACTCCTCCACCCTGTTGTTGACGTTGTAAACGTTGGTGATGCTCATCTCCAAAATAGACCCAACCATTTACCCAAACGCCGGGATTGTCAAGGGTCGCCCTGGTTTCGTTAGTGAACAGAACACAATTCATGTCTAACGTATTGTTGGGCTCACTGAAGCCTCAAACCCCTGTGAGGAGGCAATTTCAGGGGCTCTCATACGGAAGACATGGTCCTGATGGTTTTCGGTACATGACGTAGCCTGGAGGCGGTGAAAATGGCTTTGCTTGTTTGGTCAGGTTTCCCACGTAACTTGAGGCCAATATTCCTTAAATCCCTAGCTGTCACAGTCTTGTAGGTTCCACAATCGGATCGATTCTTCCTTGGCGATCACACATCTTAAATCTTAGGCCCAATAAAGTATGCCCATGATGGTTGTCCAGTGGTGACCGAGGAAGACCATCACTGACCATAGCCCAGGCAAAATGTTACCAAAGCCGGTGCATGAGACTGTTGCACCTGCGGTTTCCGTTCCTATCGCGGTGCCCTCCTATTCAACCGGACATAGGAAAGTCGCCTCGTTGGCGATCGCACAACTTAAAACTTAGGCCCAATAAGGTGTGCAAGACACAACACTGACCCTCTACATCTTCTCTCTGACAAATTTCGCTTATAATATTCAGAATTATTATAAGTGCCAGGCAATGGCATTGAACCAAGAACCGAATGATGGCGAAGTGGTCTTCTTTACCGTCCGCAATGTTTGCACGCACCAACATAAATATACAATGCACATATACACACATACAATTACACAAACACATGTGTGTGTGTGTTTATATAAATATATATATGCATATGTATGTATGTATGTATGTATATATATATATATATATATATATATATATATACTTACACACACATGTATATATATATATATATATATATATATATATATATATATATATATATATATATATATATATACATATATATTTATACACATGTGTGTGTAAGTGTGTCTCGAGTGTGTGTGCGTTTATTTGTCATTATAATTGCGTGTGCGTGGCTGGCTTAAAAGTGTGAATTTATTTCTATTTGTGCAGGCGTATGACAAATTGAGGACACAACAACAGCAGCAGAGGAGGGAGAACTGGAGTGAGAGTGATTATGATGGTAATAAGGTCTTTTACAATGCCCCCACCCCATCACTACCACTAACTCTTCTCTTTTTTCTCTCTCTCTTTCACCACATCTCTCTTTCTTCTCTCCTCCTCCTCCTCCCCTCTCTCTCCCTCAGTGTCGTTCATTCTATCTATTTACCCTTCTTTCTCTACTCTCCCCTCCTTATGTCTCATATATCACTTAGCAGCCTTTTTGCAAGCCGACTGTCAACAGCCTAACATTGCAACATGTGCCACACAAGTTTATTAATAGACAGAGGGAATCCACCGACCACCACCACAACCACCACCACCACCACCACCACCTTCCTCACTGTCCCGTTATTTAAAATGTCGCATTTCGAGTTATTCAAGGTTTTGGGTAACCCTAACCAGCAACGACCACCACCTTTCTAAAGATTATCCACTAACCTAACTAATGGTGCTGTGCTGCTTGCAGTAAAAGCATTACGAAACTTGTTTCAAGTATGAAATAATGTTTCGTTTCTGTACGTTCTGAGTTCAAATCTCTCCCGTGTCAACTTTCTACTTAATATTTCTTCGGTCAAATAAAATAAATTATCATAAATGTCCATTATTCATTTCCCCCACCATACACAGTTCTGGTCTTGTATAGAAGTCAGCAACTGGAAGAGTAACATGTAGGAATACTCAGGGACGTCTGTTGTGTCAAATACAAATAGTAAAGTGGCAGTTAACGTATTTATTATATTGAATCCTGAAATATTAATTCATATTTACTCAGATAGTGTTAAGTATTGGTCTTATATGCTAAAAATGTATTTTAACGGACGAATGGCTAGCAGAAGGAGCAGGAAGGTCAGTGGTTAAAGCAGGCCATTATACTGTCAGGCTGAAATGTATACGTATGTTCGATGGCAAATAATGTGCCCTGTGTTATATTTACTCAGATAGTGTATGTGAAGTGTGTGTGTGTGTGTGTGTGTGTGTGTATGTGGGTATTCTACTGAAAATAAAAGAATCCTCGAACGCAGATAGGCTATGACAACAACTTGGGAAATTGGGCAAATACCCTTAGAAGATAGACAGAAAAAAAAAGGCGACAAGAAAGATGCTACACAGAACACAACCCTGTACCTATCCAGTTCCAGCTAAACGCTCTGTTCCATTAAGCTGAGAGACCTCCCGTGGACATTTTTCTCGTCTTCTAAGGGTTTTTATCCAATTTTCTAAGCTGCTGTCACAGCCTGTCTGCGTCCGAGAATCCCTTCATTTTCTGTACAATACCAACTCACTCGGCGCTTCTAAGTTTGATTACAAAATATGTATGTATGTATGTATGTATGTATGTATGTATGTATGTATGTATGAGCGAAGAATTATTACAGTGACTAATGACATCAGAGATTAATACTTTGCAATTTCAACAAAAGTTTTATCACTATTTCAAGAGAAGGTAGAACAATCGTTTAGTGGTAATTAGCACCAACTCCAAATGAAGGATTCATAATCTCAAGAATCTGAAACAAAAACTCTCTGTAACGTGGCATGACTTTACGGAAAAGACAGGCTTCTTTCAGTTTCCTTCTAACAAATTCACTGACAAGGCTTTGTTCGCCCCGGGGCTATTGTAGATGACACTTGTCCAAATGCTGCGGTGTGGGACTGAGCCCAAGATTACACACACACACACACACACACACACACACACACACACACACACACACACACACACACATATATATATATATATATAGCAATAAGAAAGTGGAGGAGAATATGCACTATCCATCGACTTGCAGACAGTGTATTCCATTTAATTAATTTGTTTATTTTGTAACTAAAATGACAAAAACCACAATATACAGATGCTTATGACATACCATGCCATATTAACAATTAAGGTTACAAATATAAAGTACATTTAGCAATTGGAGAATATACAGAAACTTATAGCTGTTTCGGCCTAGCGTTGGCATGCCCCATTCTATCTCTATAGCTCCTGTGTGCCGGAGTAATTATCAGATGAAAATGATGTAATGGGGGTACATGCATGATTCGCTAGGCCACTAGTGTAACAATAATTGGGTACCCTCCCAGCAGTATATTGGATAGATACTATCCCTTATTGAGTTGAATCCTCAACCCCTAATTCTCTTGCATTATATATATATATATATATATATATATATATATATATATATATATATATATATATATATATATGTATATATATATATAAATTGTAAATCCAAAACAAAAAAATAACAACAAAACTACAAAGGATTACGCGGTACACGTGTTTCAAGCTCTACATGTGTATAATATAATATAATATAATATAACATAATATAATATGTGTATAATCTACAATGTAAAGCTATCCTCAGCCGCAGAATCGTCGCAAGGTATGGAAGGTTTTCGAAGGACCGGAGAGATTATGTCCAGGTGGAGAATTATACCAGATATAGTACTATACAGAATACCGAAAGGATCTTCACCTCTTACATCACACATTTCTTCTTACTTCAACGTCGAGATGGTATAATTTCCTGGGAGAGAGATAATTTTGCGGCTGAGGATAGCTTTACATTGTAGATTATACACATATTATATTATGTTATATTATATTATATTATATTATACACATGTAGAGCTTGAAACACGTGTACCACGGAATCCTTTGTAGTTTTGTTGTTATTTTTTTGTTTTGGATTTACAATTTATTCTTTCACCGCAACCAACCACTAGCTGGAATACACAGGTGCTTACAATTGTCAAGTATTACCTCTAATTTTCAATTTATATATATATATATATATATATATATATATATATATATATATGAAAGAAGGTTTGAAAATGCACTTACTTTTTAAAGATATTAATTTACTTAACCGGTTTCACTTTTTTAGAAAAAGATTATCAACAGTCTTTGAGAATAATAAAAAATGTTAAAAAACAGTTTGAGTATTAAAATGCATATATACATACTTTGATGATAAAATATATTTAAAGTATAAAGCTTTGTATGAACTTTGTAGTGTTACATACTGATTGTCACACATTCTCTGATATTAAGGTGAAATTGTTAAAAACAGTGTTAAAAACAGTGTATGAAAATACACATATGGAAAAATACATATACATATTCTTATACATATTCTTTGACAATCGAATAAAATTGAGGAGAAACTGACCTGGCCTTTTTCTCTTGTGTATATTGAGGGAATGTTTTACTGTCTTAAGAGACAGTATGACTGGCTAGCTGGGGTGGGAGGGAAGAAGAGTTAAAGAAGACACACACTCATATACACATTCCACAATAAACTCTGGGACCAATAAAAACGGCACACACACACACACACACCCACACACACACACACACACACACACGGACACAAACACACATATATACACACACACATAGAGATGTGCACAAAACCAGTCCCAAAAACCAGTGAACCATGAGAGACTGTCACAGACCAACCAAAAATAAAAAAAATCTTCTTTAACTCTTCTTCCCTCCCACCCCAGCTAGCCAGTCGTACTGTCTCTTAAGACAGTAAAACATTCCCTCAATATACACAAGAGAAAAAGGCCAGGTCAGTTTCTCCTCAATTTTATTCGATTGTCAAAGAATATGTATAAGAATATGTATATGTATTTTTCCATATGTGTATTTTCATACACTGTTTTTAACACTGTTTTTAACAATTTCACCTTAATATCAGAGAATGTGTGACAATCAGTATGTAACACTACAAAGTTCATACAAAGCTTTATACTTTAAATATATTTTATCATCAAAGTATGTATATATGCATTTTAATACTCAAACTGTTTTTTAACATTTTTTATTATTCTCAAAGACTTTTGATAATCGTTTTCTAAAAAAGTGAAACCGGTTAAGTAAATAAATATTTTTAAAGAATAAGTGCATTTTCAAACCTTCTTTCATATATATTTCCACTCGTACGGTATTCCACAACTTTACTTTATTATATATATATATATATATATATAATTAAGGGATCAGCAAATATTTGCTTCACCATATACCGAAGTTCAGAAATAGCAGCTAAAAAAGCTGAGAATCCCACAGATAGCATCACTTGTAACTCACAAAGGCAAAAACAAGAAGAAAAAACAATGAAAACTAACCAATTCCGATGTTTAACAGTAAACGCGTTTCTAGATCATGATTGATAATAATCAATTTCCTTCATCAGTACTGTATTCCAGTAGTAAATTTGACTATGCTAGCAAACCGTGTAAGCATGGACTAGTAACATTCGACACCGACACAGGTCTGGGATTCTCAGCTTTTTTAGCTGCTATTTCTGAACTTCGGTATATGGTGAAGCAAATATTTGCTGATCCCTTAATTATATTTATAAATATATATGAGCTTTTAAATAAGTTCTCCACCAATAATGGTGCTTTCATACCGATGGGCTTGGTAAAAATTGTTAATTGTTAATTGATTTATTAATTAATAAATTGATAATCCTTTACCCTTTTAATTTGTAATAATTATTCACTCCCTGGTAGTATACGCAGATTCTCTGCGATATCACTTGTCGCGCACATGGTAATTTCTTGAGAGAAGGACAGTTGGACTGGCTGACCGAGGTGCATTCGGTTATGCTTTCAGACCTGTGTCGGTGTCGAATGTTACTAGTCCATGCTTACACGGTTTGCTAGCATAGTCAAATTTACTACTGGAATACAGTACTGATGAAGGAAATTGATTATTATCAATCATGATCTAGAAACGCGTTTACTGTTAAACATCGGAATTGGTTAGTTTTCATTGTTTTTTCTTCTTGTTTTTGCCTTTGTGAGTTACAAGTGATGCTATCTGTGGGATTCTCAGCTTTTTTAGCTGCTATTTCTGAACTTCGGTATATGGTGAAACAAATATTTGCTGATCCCTTAATTATATTTATAAATATATATGAGCTTTTAAATAAGTTCTCCACCAATAATGGTGCTTTCATACCGATGGGCTTGGTAAAAATTGTTAATTGTTAATTGATTTATTAATTAATAAATTGATAATCCTTTACCCTTTTAATTTGTAATATATATATATATATATATATATATATATATATATATATATATATATGTATGTATGTATATGTATATATATATATATATATATATATATATATATATATATATATACCATGCACATACACATATATATATGCGTATGTATGTATGTGTGCGCGCGCGTTTGTGCGTGTGTGTGTGTTTGTGTGTGCGTGTGCGTGTGTGTGTGTGCGTGTCTGCATGTGTGCATGTGTGTGTATGCAACTTGTTGCATGACAAGGTGTGCCACCTTGAAGGGTTCAGTCGAACAAATTGACACCAGTACTGATTTTTAATGTCTTTTATTTATTCTATCGAACTTTTATATCGAACTGCTAAGTCGTAAACACGCCAACACCGGTTGTCAAGCGGTAGTGGGTGAAAGACACACACATAGATACATGCACAAACGTATATACAAGCACACAGACATATATGTATATATATATATGTATGTATGTATGTGTGTGTGTGTGTGTGTGAGTGATGTATATATATACACTTACATGCATATATACGGATCAATAGAAGTCGACAGAATTTGTGACTGATTAGAAAGGAAATTAATCTTAAAGAAAAGTGTAAGTCCCATGCGGCGGCTCTCATGCCTTTCCCATGGTATATTAGGGAGATAATTTATCTAAACTGATGTTAACGGGATATTTTTTGAATCGGTGGCATTATTTGCAGCTTTACTAGGAACCTACCACTAAATATATGGCACTTGCCACAAGACGAAACTTGATTTATGGTGGAGATAAAATATTTGTGACTTTGGATTGTAATAGAGTACTCAACATACGATAAAGAAAGTGATTTGTACTTGAAATTATCTCCGTAACACATACCTAACGATGTTGCTTCGTCAGCGAATGTTTAAAAAGAACATTCTTTTTTGTCGAAGAATTTTCTATGAAATACGATAGAGGACGAAATGGTTGTAAGTTTTAAAGACATGGAAGGAGGCAGAGTGAAGAATAAAGTCATTGTTCTAGTGATGGTGCTGAGTTAAAAGTTTGGTACATACCAGAAATATTTCGAAAATCTCCACTCAAATTAATGTTATTGTCATTAGGACCATTATCAAAATCTTCATCATCCTCATCAACATCATCACTACCACCACCACCATCATCATCATCATCATCATCATCATCATCATCATCATCATCATCATCATCATCGACATCATCATCATCATCATCATCATCATCATCATCATCATCATCATCAATAATGTTCGTTACTCGCTTGAATCGTTAGGACGCTGGGCAAAACGCTTAGCGGCATTTCGTCCGTATTTACGTTCAGACTTCAAATTCCGCCGAGGTCGACTTTGCCTTTCAACCTTTCGGGATCGATAAATTAAGTACCAGTGAAACACTGGGGTTGATATACTCGACTAGTCACCACCCAACAAATTTGAGGCGTTGTACCTTCAGTAGTAAGGACTATTATTATTATTATTATTCAGTAGTTTTATTTTTATAACGTGCTTTCACTTCACTACCGAGCGCAGCTCTGTGTGCCTTGGGTATGTGCTGTGGTTTGCTGTGGTGCTCTTATGTTTACTGTATTGAAAGTGTTTTGCGTAGAATGTGTGCAGTACCCAGTAGTGCAATTTTTATTATTATTATTATTATTATTATTATTATTATTATTATTATTATTATTATTATTATTATTATTATTATTGTTATCATTATTGTTGTTGTTGTTGAGTGAGAGAGCAGTGCATGCAATCAAAGTGACACTGGGGTACAAATATACAAAGCCCAATATACTCGCTTGATAAGGGTACACCAGGCACATGCATCACAACCATGTGTGCGCGACATGGTGATTTCATATCAAAATAAACAGCGCATCACCTTGCAGGTGGGGCCCAGTTAGAATTTTCTTCAGTAGCCCATCCTGCTCAAAAAGACCCTGAATAAGGGTTGTTTAAGGATGTTGAGCGAAACACCCACGTTTCCAGATTTAACTTATTCAATTCCCAAAGAATACCTCTCAACACATGGCTATGATGCTCCCTCACTACTTCTGCTCGTGATCAGAGATGCACATATTGTTAACCACCAAGGGGCATACTCAACTGATTAAGATCAAACAACTGACAAGCAAACACATTGGGCAGAATATTTGCTGTAGTCCTTCTTTTACACCAAGACGAAACATGTACATGGTAACATTTTCACTCAGTTAAGATCAGAAGCCACGAGAGCCGGTGCCTGGCAACCTGGCAGAATCGTTAGTACGTCAGACGAAATGCTTAGCGGTATTTTGTCTATAATCACGTTCTCAATTCAAACACCGTCGAGGTCGACTTTGCCTGTCATCCTTTCGGGGTCGGTAAATTAAGTACCAGTGAAACACTGCAATATCGACTAGTTCGCTCCCCCAAAATTTCAGGCCTGTGCCTTTAGTAGAAAAGGTTATTATCATTATTATTATTATTATTATTATTATTATTATTATTATTATTATTGAGTGAGAGAGCAGTGCGTGCCATCAAAGTGACACTGGGGTAAAATATACGAAGCCCATTATACCCATCATGACTACCCGTCTGATAAGGGTACACCAGGCACATGCATCACAACCACATTTGCACGACATGGTGATCTCATAACAAGATAAACAGTGCATGACCTCGCAGGTGGGCCCAGTTAGAATTTTCTTCAGGTCGAGTAGCCCATCCCGTTCAAAAGGTCCCTGAATAAGGTTTGTTTAAGGATGTTGAGCAAAACACCCATGTTTCCAAAGGTGAATTATTAAAACCCTAAAGAATTCCTCTCAACACATGGCTATGATGCTCCCCCACTACTTCTGCTCGTGATGTACATATCGGTAGCCACCAAGGGACATGCTCAACTGGTTAAGGTCAAACAATTGACAAGCAAATTTGTGGTATGAAGCAGAATATTTGCTGTAACCCATCTTTTTATACCAAGACAAAACAATGTTCATAATGACACTTCCAATCAGTTAAGATCAGAAGCCATGAGAGCCATTGCCTGGTACTGCATCCGAGCATTTATTATTATTATTATTATTATTATTATTATTATTATTATTATTATTATTATTATTATTACTATTTTCTCTTAATCACAAGTTTTTTTTTAGCTCCTGCAGTCTTGCATGCATAGCGGGTTTGCTACTTGCTGTGTACGGTACCATGATATTCGTTCTTTTCAGCTATATTATACTTTACTGATTATTCTGGCTATCCAAGAAGGCAAACCTTTTGTAACAGTTCTACTGGGCACTCTATTCCAATTTCCTTTATATTCCTCTTGATGCCTTCTGATACTGTTTTCAAGGACCCAACAATAATTGGCACTGTCTTCACCTTCTTCATTTTCCATAGCAGGACCCTTTCGTACTTAAGAGGATTGTACCTATTTAACTTCTTGCCTTCCTTTTTGACTATTCGTGGGTCAAAGGAGGATGTAACATCAACTATACAGCATATGTGGTGCACCTTGTTCACCGCCACTAGGCCCGGTCTGTTATGATCTAACACCTGATTTGTTTGGATTGGGAAATCCCAGAGGATGTTCCTAGTCTCCGACTCTGCCACTCTCTGCGGTTTGTGCTCATACCACGTCTTGCCTCTCTCTCTAGCCCCCCTTTTCGCGCAGTTTCCAATGTGGCACTTTCGCTACCTGTTCGTGTCGCTACAACTTGTAATGGTTTGGGGCAAGTCTTGGGCATTCGTTCGTGATATGGGCAATGGTTTCATCCACTCTATTGCCGATGCGGCATAGTGGAGACACTTGCTCATTCCTAAGGTTGACCCTCCAGTTTGTGGCTAAAGCTTGTCTTGTGCTGCCAGTATAGTACTCTCGGTCTCTTTTTTTAGGGTTCCTTTTCTTGCAACTTCTGTTGTGGCTACATGAAATTGATTGTGCAGTCCCTTCTTGCGTAATTCTTCTTTATGTGCTTTTTGTACTTCTTCCTTTATTTCCCTTTTTTCTCTGCTCTCCCTCGTTCCTGACTGTCACTAGCAAAGTTTCCTTACTTTGGTCTAGGTATCTCATTAATCTCACGAGATTAATGCGCATGAAGTCATCCACACTGGTCAGTACCTTTCCTCCATTTGCTCTCTTCATGTATAAAAGATTAGTGTCTGCACGTGGATGATGGTCTCCATGCATCGTTAGGAGCTTTCTTGACTTCCTGTCCATCTCCTTTAGTTCTCCTCTGTCCACTTCAGGATTCCAGCGCCATACCAAACTACTACGACTGCGTGCGAGTCTATTGCCGAAATTATGTTTCTGGCATTCAGCTTTGAAACTGTTATTTTTCTCACTCGCCACAGGTACTCTCTTTGTCTTTTCCTTCATGTCGTGGCATTTGATTCCATCTGCCTCAAGCATTCCCAGGTATTTATAGCTGGATTGAGGTTGAATTGCCTTCATCATCTCACTACTTGACAACCACATTCCTTCTGTCCTAGCAAGCTTTCGTCGTCTTATCACCATCGTAGCACATTTTGAGAGTTCAAACTCCATCTTAATATCATTGGAGGAAATCCACTCAGACTGGACTAGGCTGTCTAGTTCTGCCTCAGTTTTTGTAAATAGCTTCAGCAACCATTCAGCATCCTTCTCGTGCTCCTTGTCACTCCAAAACGTTTAACTTCTATTGTTATCTGGTATCAACTTTTCATCTGTACACTCTCTATTTATTTCTTTGTAGAATCTCTTCTGATCTACTCTGAATAACCTATTCTGCTGATAACCCTTCATTCTTTGGTCGTATCTTACCATCTTTGCTTTCTTTGCTTTATTTGCAACGAGGCGCTCTTTCAGTTCCTCCATTGCCACTTTCAGACCCTTTCTTCCAATATTATACTTCCTGTTCAGTGCCCTGTATTTTTGTTCGCTTTTAAGCTCTCCCTTCTCTTTTAGGTCTAACACAGAAATGTCCTTCGAGAGCATATTTAATCCCGCCTGCAATTCTTCTTTTCTACCATGGATCTTTTCTTTAGTCACTCTCATTATATTTCTCTTTCTTGACATCAACACCCACATCAAGCCTTCTGTTTCCTCCTTTCAAAAGTTCATGTCTTTGTCATCTCCAGGATTCATCAGCTACATCTGTTGTTTGTTGGACAAACTCTCCGTTTTCGACTTTCTCCTCTTTCCGGTTGCTGATGTTTTCCTCATAAACCCTCTTTTTGTACTCATGGAGGTTCTCTTCATCATTTCTAACTTGCTTCTGTTTCTGATGCTGTTCTTTTTGCTCATGGTATAATTATTACACTTTTAGCTAATTTCCGACTAATTACTGTCTTCTTGTTCTTGCTGTTGCTTATGTTGTTAATGTTGTTGTTGATGTCGACCCTAGTATTAATGTCTATTCATTTCTTTTTCATCAGCGCCGCCACGACAATCATATCATCACCGCCATCAGATTTAGCCTTCTCTTCTCCACTTCATCATGATGATAATGATGGTAGTATTATTGATGATGATGATGATGGTCAACACCGTCGTAACTGTCGTCGTCATCGTTATCAACCTCCTCTTCCTCCTTCCTTCCCCTTCTTGCACATTTCTCCGTCTATCACTTCATCTTCTTCCCCTCCTCCTCGTCATCGTCATCATTTTTATCCTCCTCTTCCTCGTCCTCGTCCTCGTCCTCGTCCTTGTCCTCGTCCTCCTCGTCGTCCTCGTCCTCGTCCTCGTCCTCCTCCTCGTCGTCGTCGTCCTCCTCCTCATCATCATCGATTTCGGATATATTCGGTTCTTATTGTCATTACAAGATGACTACATTTATAAAACGTATTTAGGAAGTAGTAGTAGTAGTAGTAGTGGCAGCAGCAAAAACAGCAGCAATAGTAGTCGTTTTTGCAGCTTAACTCAGGTCAGTGCTAATTGAGGAGGCCTTGATCAAACGTCAGACCATCTTGTCATTTTATACAGCCAGTATAAAATACATTGTCCAATGTACCCCTTCCTTAGGTGTGATTAGAGGTAGATTTCGTTATTGTTTCTAGCAGCAAAATGAAACTAATGTCCCCACATGGGCTGAAGAAGCAACAGTGTTTATAAATCACTGCTTAGAAAGCTCTGCCACCTTCTGATTTATGACACATCACTTCATTTCTCTTATCTTTGCTTATTTTAGTTCATCACATTATACCATTATTACCACCACCGCCAACACCGCCACCACTTCCACCACCGCCGCCGCCGCCGCCACGGCCACTATCTACACCACCGTCATTATCACTGCCACCATCGTCACCATCTCCACCACCACTACTGCCGCTGCCATCATCGCCGCCACTACAGTCACCCTACCATTTTCCACCATCACCAAAACCACCGCTATCAGCTAACAACAATACTACCACTTTACCACTGCCACCTCCACCACTTTCACAATCAACAACACTACTACCACTCGCAAGAACAACAACATGATCATCTAGACCATCGACCCCTCCCCACAACCACCACCACCACCACCACCATCACCACAACTACCACCACCACTACCACCACCATAACCGCTACCGCCGTTGCCACCACCAATACAACCACCACCACCACCACCACCATCATCATCACTGTCATCACCAACTACCACCACCACCACCACCACCACCACCAACAACAACAACAACAACATCAACGACACCTCACCCCGTACTAACTAATACTATACACTCGTGTTCCAGATAGTTGTTAATCTTTCGGTCTCCTTCATATCATTTTCTGGAGATAACGGGTAGAATGATCAGGATAAACGGGTGGATGCGGTAAACATGCTTCTGTCCTTCGGATTTATCTCGTACAAGGCTCCGTTGGCACAGCTGCGCAGTGATGGGTTTATCTTGTAATTGAATAACTATTAAATCTGGTTTATAAAGAAGCCTTTATAAGTTTGAAATAATAACGAACATGGGGAACGGAAAATAAGGAACGGAAAATAGAAGAAAGCAGTAAACATATATTCTTATGTATGTATATATATATATATATATATATATATATATATATATATATATATATATATATATATATATATATATATATATAATATATATATAAGGGATTAGCAATTGAGTTGCTTCTCCAACATACTGAAAATTTAGAAATAGCAGTCAAAGAACTACTGATTCTAAACTACAAATTTTTCTCTAAAACGGATGGCGATATTTATGGCACACATAGAACAAAAAACCGGAGGGAAAAGCACAAACAAAACAAGCCTTTAGTTAATTGGGTACGAATCGTTTCCCTCTCTCCCTCTCTCCCTCTCTCTTCTAACGATGAAAACAAATTATTTGTTTTAAAAAGTAAATTTTTTTTCTTTATGCTTATGAAAACAATTCCAAAAAGAATGTAAAAATCGCTGAAGAGCAGAAGACTTCAAGTAATATTGCGAAAAGTTTAGATAGATTCAGTATTCTCTGAATTCAAAGGTCTGCTGGATCAGCGTTGACCTGGGGCTATACGACAGCAACAACAACGACGACGACGACGACGATAACAACAATAATAATATCGACAACGGCATCAGAATCAGCATAACTCTACTGGTTCAATGTCAGAGATGGGGTTAGTTTTTCGTATTCTGTTGAAGATATTAATAATTTGTTACGCCTAACATTGTACGAGCGGCGAAGTTTAATATTTTGACGCAAAATATTACTGATTTCATCAAAATGGGTGGAATGAAACGCTACGTCATACCCGAAAGACTAACTAAATAACAAAAGACGGCTACCGCAACATTTCTTTTTTCGGATTCTAAACGCAGCACATTTTTACGGACATCAATATATTGTTATGTACTGAAACGTGAAGTGGGCTAGATTTCTGGGTTCTTATTAGACTAATAGATTGGTGGGGGAAGAAAAAGGTCACTGATCACAAATTGAAATCCCGCGAGATCTCATGTTGACTTCGGTCCTATGTTAAGTTCACATTTCTTCCTGGACATTAGAGAATAAATTACGGTAGTTTGTTATGGAAAACGTTGTTTTAATTGGATTTTGGTCGTGTAAGCTCTTTTCCCTTTACTATGCTTTTACTATTAATTTTCCTGTCTTTTCTTTTTCTCTGTACTATTCATATACTTCTAGCTTTCATTGCTTTACTTGAAATACATGTCTGCTTTAACCTATTTCGAACGAGTTGCAATGCACCTGAGCACTATATGCACTAAGTTCTTTATTATTATTATTATATTATTATTATTATTATTATCATTATTATCATTATTATAATTATTGCTATTATTATTAAGGTGGCGAGCTGGCAGAAACGTTACATGTATATATATATATATATATATATATATATATATATACATATATTTATATACCGAGGAGGATAGATTGAATATTAATTTAATTAATATCAATTTCAAAACAGTGGCCGAGCATATAAAAAAATTTGAAAATTCAGATAAATTGTATTACATGCATATAAGAAGGGATGACCACTAAGTGGACATCCGATATGCTAAAAAGAGGTCATCAACAACCCAACCGCAAAGAAGAATAATGTTCTCCAGAAAAAATTCAGCAAACACCAGAACATAAGCGGGCGAGACAAATGGAAAATATACAAAATAAAGAATTAATCATATACCGGTTTCCCCATCAACTTTTTTACTTACTTAAAAACGTCCGTGGTTCACCAGTATAATCGTTCTAAATTCAATATAATATGCAGAACTATACACGAATTATCTTCATAACATTTAACGTGCGTACAGTTCTACCGATTACATTGGGGTTATTTTCAAATGTCTTAGTGGTTGGGTCGTTGATGAACTTTTTCTAGCATATCGGATGTCCATTTAGCGGTCATCCCTTCTTATACGCATATATTTATACATATATATATATATATGCATATATATGTACACACACACACACACACACACACACATATATATATATATATATATATATATATATATATATGCATATATATATATATATATATATATATACATATATATCATATATATATATATATATATATATATATATATATATATATATATATATATATATATATATATAATTCAGACAGAACGAAATTAAATATACCAATCTCTATTCTTCTCTGACCTATACCCGCTTCCTTCCTGTCGCGAGCTGGCAGAAACGTTAGCACGCCGGGCGAAATACTTAGCGGTATTTTGTCTGCCGTTACGTTCTGAGTTCAAATTCCGCCGAGGTCAACTTTGCCTTTCATCCTTTCGGTGTCGATAAATTAAGTATCCGTTGCCTACTGCCTTGTGCCTATAGTAGAAAGGATTATTATTATTATTATTATTATCATTATTATTATTATTATTATCATTATTATTATTATCATTATTATTATTATTATTATTATCATTATTATTATTATTATTATTATTGCGGTGAGCTGGAAGAATCGTTAGTATGGTGGACGAAATGCTTAGCGGTATTTCGCTTATCGCTACATTCTGAGTTCAAATTCCGCCGAGGTTGACTTTGCCTTTCATTCTTTATGAGATAAATTATTCAAACCCTAAAGAATTCCTCTCAACACATGGCTATGATGCTCCCCCACTACTTCTGCTTGTGGTCAGAGATGTACATGTCGTCAGCCACCAGGGGACTTACTCAACTGGTTAATTATTAATATTATTATTACTATTATTATTATTTTCATTATCATCTTTCAATTCTATTTCCATTTCTTGCTGAGTGTCTTCCTGACACCTAGTGCAGAGAAACGCACTGTATACATTTGTAGGCCATTAAAATAAACTCAGCAGATTGTTAATTTACAAAGACATGTGATAGAAAAAAAGGGAAAGAAAGACAGAGACAAAAAATAAAAAATAAAAAAGTAAACAAAGAAAATAAAGGTGGAAAAGAGGTAAAAAAATTTACAGCGTCAATGCTCTTCTCAGTACGTGTAACGTACCAGTTAGAATAATCTTTTGCACTTCCTGCTTGGATGATAAGCCAGGGATCATTCTTAAATAATTTTCAGTTCCTCTTTTGATCATTCTAAGTGCTCCTACAATTATTGGTATTGTAACCGTCTTGAGGTTTCACATCTTTTCGATTACCAAATCTTTATATTTTCTGAGCGTATTATTATTATTATTATTATTATTATTATTATTATTATTATTATTATTATTATTATTATTATTATTATTATTATTAATATTATTATTCAGTAGTCTTATTTTTATAACGTGCTTTCACTACACTACCGAGCACAGCTCTGTGTGCCTTGGGTATGTACTGTGGTTTGTTGCGATGCTCTTATTTTTACTGTATTGAAAGTGTTTTACGTAGGATGTGTGCGGTGCCTAGTAACGCTATTTTCTGTATGTTATGTATACTTGTTAGTCATGGTGTTTTTGTTATGTATTTGTTTGAATTTTTTTTTGTCATCCTTAATGCGCCTATTATGATAGGAATTGTTTCCGTTTTTAGATTCCACATTCGAGTTACCTCTATTTCCAGATCTTTGTATTTTGAAAGGTTCTCCGTTTCTTTTAGAAAAAACATTGTCATCTGTTGGTATTGATACATCGATTAGAAAGCATTTTTTGTCTTGGTGATCTCTGACAACTATATCCGGCCTATTGGCTTTAATTTCTCTATCTGCGTGTATTGGCATATCCCAGAGTATGGTTGCTTTCTCGTTTTCTGTGACCTTTTCTGGCGTGTGCGTATTCCATCTTAGTGTTGACATAGCTTCCAGTGTATGTAGGTCCAAACTCTGCCATGTCTGTGAATATATTCCTCCTCCTCCTTCTCTTCTTCTCCTTCTCATCATTATCATTACTCAATATTTTGTAGTTTCAGGCAAATTTTTACTGCATCACCTGCTACACCTCCATGATTCTAGGGTGTATACAGCATTGTTTTTTTTTTGTTGGGGGAGCGCAGACTCTTCCCGGTATTGTATTGCGCCAGTTTGTTTTGTTATGGGGTTTGGTTGCAGTCTATTTTGTTGTATTAGTGTTTGTATTGTGCGTTGTGTGAGTAACGCAAGTTGTGTTCTTCTGTTGGGTATACGGCCTGTTGGTGATTATTTATTTTATTGTATATTTGTTATATAGAATGTCTTCTGTTTGTGGCTTATTTTGTTAGGGTTGTATTATTGAATTAATAGTGTCTTGCGTAGGTTGTGGGCTGTTCCTAGCAAAGCTAGTTTTTGGAAGAAATGCATATGTGCATATTAGTTTTGGGACGAAATACACGCGTATACATATATTATTATTATTATTATTATTATTATTATTATTATTATTACATTATGATTTCATCATATTCAATTTAATATTAATATTTATGTTAACGAAATTATTTCCCTCGTTGTATTCAAACAACTGTAAGCACAAAATTAAAAGTAAATACAATAGTTTCCAGTTTGTGTTTTAATATATCCATACTCTACTGTCAATAAACTTAACCAGGAATATTAACTTGTAATGGATAGTTAAACCATCTATGTACATAGGATTGATAGTCAGTAATCGCAGAAGTACTTCCTGAGGACACATATTATACGCATCCATCCATCCATCCATCCATACATACATACATACATACGTAAGTACGTACATACATGCGTACGTACATACATGCGTACGTACATACATGCGTACGTACATATATACACATATAGATTAATATGCCTATCTATTTTATATATATTATGTACATACATCTTTTATTTTTATCTTTTACTTCTTTCAGTCATCTGATTGCGGCCATGCTGGGGCGCCGCATTGAAATTTTAGTCGAACGTATCGATTCCAGTACTTATTTTGCTTTAAAGCCTAGTACGTATTCCATCGGTCTCTTTTGCCGGCCGGTAGGTTACGGGGACGTAAACATACCAGCACCGGTTGTCAAGCGGTGATAGGGGACAAACACAGTCACAAAAACGCGCACACACAGATATATATATATATATATATATATATATATATATATATATATATATATATATACGATGAGCTTCTTTCAGTTTCCGTCTATCAAATGCACTCATAAGGCTTTGGTCGGCCTGAAGCTATAGTAGCAGACACTTGCCCAAGGCGCTACGCAGTGGGACTCAACCCGGAACCATGTGGTTAAGAAGCAAGCTTCTTATCACACACCCACGCCTGCAATACATGCATACATACGCACATACATATATATCTCTATATATATGTATATATATATGTGTGTATGTGTGTGTGTGTGTGTGTGTGTGTGTGTGTGTGTGTGTGTGTGTGTGTGTGTGCGTGTGTGCGTGCGTGTATAAAGTATCAGAACGCAGGACCTGGCGCCAGTCTTGCCTCTCAGTTCAAAGAAATGCTGCTCCTCTGAATGGAAAGCTTACCTGCCATTGTGATTTTGTGACACGAAGCAAAGCATGCCTTGCCGTTCACTCAAGAAAACATGGCAAATGATCTACAAGTATTCGAGCATACTGAGTTCTTAACTGAGTCCTTTGCCAAAAGGTTTTCAAGAGACACATTCGTGTCCATAGAACATGATTGCCTCTTCGTTTTACTGAACCTTCATTTGTCGTTCATGACGGGAGAATCCACTACACACGCACACACACACACACAACGTGCACAGTTGTCAATGACTGATAATCAGTCTTTATAGCTTCATCCAAACTAGCAGATTCAAACAACGAATTGAAATACACGCACAAATATACTTGCGCGCGCTCAAGTATATATGAACACGTGGACACAGACACACACACGCACACCGTATATATTTCCACAACGATACATGTCTTTGTACACCCCCCCTCCACTGATGCCTAATAATCAAACAGGTTTTTATTGTAGCTAAAGCTTAAAGATGGGTGTTTCGTTAAGACAGTAGGTTGCTTAGAGGGCAGGTAAATGTGACTGATATAACGTATCCGACAGCGACAATTACACAAATCATGTGGAAATGAATGACAATGACGTCAATTGGGTTGTATTTAGCCCCAGGTCAGTATAAGCCTAACAAAGTTATGATCAAAATACACCCCAACCATGACCGTTTCGTACTTTTTTCAAATACCCTGGACTACGAAACTAATTTGTTATTATGGTTTAGTCCCTGGTCAGCCGTAGTCCAGCTGACATATGACCAAAGGCGAAGGTGAAAAGGCGCATACCTAAGATTCCATGCTGCTTGATCGAACGTGATACCTCGTTATTAGGAAACAAGCTCCTTAACCATTCAACCATACACCGTCCATATTCTAGTCTAATAAGATCATGACGAAAAGCACCCCAGTTGTGACCACCTCGACATATATACGAATATACAGTAGACTATATTAAGCACTTTTGTTTGAAACGATGAGATGCTAGAATCGTTATCACTCTAGACAAAATTTCTTAGTGACATTTCGTCTATACTTACGTTCTGAGTTGTGCGAGGTTGACTTGTGCGAGGTTGACTTGTGCAAGGTTGACTTGTTTGAAGTTAACTTGTGCGAGGTTGGCTTGTGCGAGGCTGAGCTTGCCTTTCATCTTTTCGAGGTTGATGAAATAACAATCAGTTGAGCACTGTAGTCGATGTTATCGACTGTCCTCCTTCGCCAAAATTTCACGTCTTGTGTGTTTAGTAGAAAGGATTCTTCGTTGCTTTTTGGGGAGCTGGCCGGAGGGGGCGTATAGATATAGTATCAAAAGGCGATCCCGTCTTAATTATTCCAATTATTTTTATCAGATTATGATTTCAGAGATATTTGCTTGCTATCTCAAGGGGAAGTCGATTATACAGCCAGAGACCACCTTATTGTCTCGCCATAAAATAAGAAAGGGCATCAAAGAATGTTCCCCTCCGTGATAGCTGAAACAGCAGCCAAACCTCCCTCAAATTATACCTTATCATCTCAAATAAAGTAGCGGACGCACAAAACAGTGTGCCTCTAAATGCTCAGTGTGAGTTCGTATGGCTTAGTAGTTAGGAGTAAGGTAGTGAGTTCGATTCCCGACGTTGCGTTGTGTCTTTCAGCAAGACACTTTATTTCATGCATGCAGTTGTCTGCACCCCACCTCTGAATGATAATATTTTAGTTTTAGTGATAATGATATCATCTGTTTATCGGTGATATCTTATTTAAAAGTGGTTATAAGAAACTTTAAGTATATTTTTGCGACAGAAGTTTGAAACACCAATGTATCCCTTGCCGTTTCGTCTCCTCAAATTAATTACTCTTAATACAAGTTCGGTATAAAGAATGCATTATTTCCTCAACGTCCAGTCCATGACGTGATCGTTTATTTTACTAAGAATAGCAGAAAAATCTTCCTCAAATTGCTCTAATGTTTCACAAAAAAGAACATCCGGATAATGTACTTTTAGATACACTATATATGAGGGATGGACGGAATGGTTCATTCTTCCGGAGCATTTTAATTCTAGGTTTACTTAAAGAGGATTAATTTGCTGCTAATAACAAACGTCAATAGCACAATATATTTTATCATTTCTCACAATATTATCAGTTTGGGGCCAGAGGTTATTAACTGTGACATTCCATATATTTTGGACGACAGACTCTCATGTTTTAATGGAAATTAATTAATGTTTTAATGGTGATTAATTAATGTTTTAATGGTAGTTAATGAAAATATTTCTAATTTGGAAATATTCCGATTATGCATGAAGATATTCAAAATATTGTGAAACTGACGTAATGAAAAATATTTGATAAAGATTAGTAAATAAATATGCAAATATAAGGGATATGTACGACACATATTTTTAAAGCATTATTTATCTAAAACTAGTGACTCAGTTTGTGGAGAATGTGAAGTGGGTGACAGGGTTCAAACAGAACTAATCTTTAGTAATAAACGAATGAAGTTATCGAAG
Organism: Octopus bimaculoides; assembly: GCF_046866305.1. Taxonomy (NCBI): domain Eukaryota; kingdom Metazoa; phylum Mollusca; class Cephalopoda; order Octopoda; family Octopodidae; genus Octopus; species Octopus bimaculoides. Next base: position 34,146,051 of record NC_142940.1, read on the forward strand.
GAACTTCCGATTGATATGACAGGTGGACGATTGGTGCAAATCATACAGTGAATAATAATAATAATAATAATAATAATAATAATAATAATAATAATAATAATAATAATGATAATAATAATAAACTGTACGAAAAGTGGGAGTTAGAGAGAGGCAAGACGTGGTATGAGCATAGACCGCAAAGAGTGGCAGAGTCGGAGGTTAGCAAAATCCTCTGGGATTTCCCAATCCAAACAGATCAGGTGCTAGAGCATAGCAGACCGGACCTAGTAGTGATGGACAAGGTGCATCACATATGATATGTAGTTGATGTTGCATACCCCTTTGACCCACGAATCATCAAGAAGGA
>NC_142940.1:34151396-34156396 GCF_046866305.1 Octopus bimaculoides
AATATGATGCAATATAAATATACATCATGTATATGCACAGTCATTAGAAAGGTTGTGAAAGTTAAAGTTTAAATTTTTTGTAGCATAAGTATCTGATAGAACTGATCAACAAAGAATATTTAGAAACCTGAAAGATCTATTTTACTATCATTAGCAACCAACCAATTTGTAATAATATTTTATTAATTTAAAATACAAATAATAATTACAACAATATTATTATACTGAGACATGGAAAAACTCCTGTTTATTTTGTCAAAGCATGCTATACTTACAAAAATAATTGATGTGATTAAGGACATTACAGAAAACCCACTGCAAAATACATTTCGGAGTCGAAAATCAGTGGACAGTCTTCAATGGACAGTCTTCAGTGGACAGTCTTCAATATGAAAACTTATAATCTCGAGATTAAATCTTTTTAAAATTGTAACAGTCTTTTTTCTCTTTCTTCTTCCACTGGTTAATTCTATCATAAATGGAGCTAATTTCTGTCTTATGATTCAACACTGGGGAAATTTTGAAGTCAGAGTCATTGTAGATTTCGTTTGAATAAAATATCTAGACTCTACACTGGTACAGAGGCTTTATCACCGTCTCTCACTATCTATATCTATATTTAATGATTGCAAGAACTATCGTTACACAAATTTATAATTGCATTAAAATTTTATAATGATTTTCTTTTTCAAACGTTATTATTGGTGGACGAAAAGGGAACTTCTATGTCTAAAAGGTCACTCACTTGCTGGAAATAACTTTCAAATCAGATCCTACAATCTTTTAAGCACTGGTAGAACACATTGGATAATTTAGTCCTAAATATACCATATAAACCAAATATACTAAGACAAGACGGTCACATCTGGAACCCTTTTGAGCATAGACACCAATGCACGATTAAAACGAGGTAACTTGAGCTAAACTAAAACACTCGCATACACAGTTTCATACACACACATAGAAGTGTGTGCGTGTGTGTGTGTGTGTGTGTGTGTGTGTGTGTACACAAAAAATTGTTTTTATACGAAGCGTTTAAATATGTTTAAAAATGTGAAGAACGTTGTGTTTAGTATAAACAAAAGAGACCCCATTTTACACACACACGCGCGCACGCACTCACACACACACACACACACACACACACACACACGTATATATGCATATGAATGTTTGTATATGCATGCTATACATAAACAAATAACTATTTTATATTGCGTAACCTTAAATAAATAACATATCTGTGGATCATCCAGTTCGTTGTTATTAAATGTTCTTGACTTCAATGCAGTTAGTAAATATTTTTAAATACACTGACGATGGTTTTACTGAAACGCTGTAACGCCATATTAAATGTTACATGCCTCTAAGTGATAACGATATAAAATTTCGCTTTTCTTTCTGCTGGAGGTGGAAGGGAGTCAATAAAATGACTACCAGCAGTTGACCTGGGTCGTTTTAATAGGCCATACGTCCATTTATTCTTCTACAAATGATGTGTGGTCTTTTGTCAATCTAAGAAATTCATATTACCACCATCACCTCCGCCCAAAGAAATTGTAGGGAGATGGAAATGCTAGAACGTCAATATAAATAGCATCTATTAGGTAATTTCGTCTCCCAAAGTTCTGAGTATAGTCACTACAACGACTGCCTTTACATTTAATTCCTTCGGGGGGGGGGGGGCAGAGATATATAATAACAGTTTCATTAGACCAAGTCGATCTCATAAACTTCCTTCTTTTGGGACTCCGGAATCATTTTTACCAATATTAAAATCTTTTTTGATCTTGGTTTTTCCTTATGAAGTTTTTTGTTGGTCTGTAATAGAACTAAATATTGGTGTAGCATATATATATATATATATATATATATATATATATATATATATATATATATATATATATATATATTATAGCGTTCTAAATTGAACAGTAAATGAAATTATAATATAACATTTTTAGGTTTAGATTTGAGGAAATTTACCGTTTGCTCGTTCATTGCACATTTGGGATGGAAAGTTGTGTGCCATCTATTACTTTTTCATCCTGTTTTGTATATTTTCATGGGTCAACTATGAAAATTAGATTTGAATGGTTTCTGTTTTTTTTTGGGATGTGTATTGCTAATAATAATGATGGTGATGATAGCAATAATAATGGGACCCTGAGGAGATGGAGTATCCTATATTTTATAATATTTTATAATATTTTATGATATGTATTAATCATTCTGGATGTTCTATCGAAATGTACATAGGTCTATTTATTTGTTATTATTATTGTTATTGTTGTTGTAATAAAGTATTTTCAACGGATCAATTTTGAGCTCTATTTAAAGTTGATATATATATATATATATATATATATATATATATATATATATATATATACGTACGTATATATTATATATACTAGCGCAAATCAGTCAACGTATTAACTGAATTATATATAAAGCTACAAGTTCATTTAGTTCGTTCAGGGTTGCCTCTCTCAGGTGCATCTCATTGACAAGAGTAAAGAAAAAAACTCGAAACATTGATGTCTGAGATTCCTAAAAGATGGCGACACTGAACGAACTTGTGTTTCCACACCTTTTACCATAAGACAGATGTTTTGCACACAGTAACTGCTGTATATTTGCCTTTAGCAGTTGAAATATGTGACAAACATATTTCAACTAACCTAAATATAGTATATATATATATATATATATATATATATATATATATATATATATATATATATGTATGTATGTATGTATATATATATAATTTCGAATGAAATAATTCGTGACCGGAGCAGAGTGAGCGATGTGATCGTAGAGTACCGGAAACAAAATTTCTGCAAGGCCGGACATGTCACAAGATTCACAGACATCAGGTGGGCCCCGCGCAGTTGCCGAGTGGTTTATAAAGGATCGGAAAAGGCAACTAGGAAGGTTTCCACGACAATGGGAAGAGGATCTAGTTGAACAATTTGGGTCAAGATAGAATATAAAGGAGCATTCAAGAGAGAATAGGAAACGCATTGTGACCAACGGTGTGTAACAGCATCTGATAGTCTGATCGATACTATGATACTGTTAGATGTGTGCGTGTGTGTTTGTGTGTGTGTGTGTGTGTGTGTGTGTGTGTGTGTGTGTGTGTGTGTATGTGTGTGCGTACGGCTATGTTCGTGTGTATATGTGCCTAAATATTAGCAGACCCTTCATCATCGCCACCGTCACGATGAAAACTTGTAGCATCAACAGCATCTTTTATAACAACAAAATATGAAGAAACAAAAACACTATCCAGGAAAAAAAGGGGTCAACCCAAATTTTAATTACAGGAATAGCACCACCACCAGCAGCACCATCATCGCCACTACCACAGCCACCATCAACGCTAAAATCACCATCACCTTCACCACTGACATCACTACCGCAACAGCAACAACAATAGCAAATGGTTAAAATATTCCTTTTGTAACAATAAGCATATCCATCACCATCATCTTTATCAGAATTATAACCACTAAAATCGCGAAAAACCGCCGTCGTCACTACCACCACTACCGCAATTACATTATAAGTGTACTACTACTGCTACTACCTGAGATTGTTCATGGTGGTTTGCTCAGCATATATATATATATATATATATATATATATATATATGTATGTATGTTTATTTGTATGTATGTATGTGTGTGTGCTTGTCTGCGTGTGCGTGTAAAGCCTGTAATCTAAAACAATATGTTGCTGGAAGGGAAATGTGATAACCAGTAATGTAGGAAGACAAGTGGGGAGGAAATACATACTTTGAAATGTAAGACAACAATAAAAATCTATGAAGAGAAGACAAGTAAATAAATATACATATGTAAAAAACTGAAAGAGAAATAAACAAGCAAACAAATGAACACATGAAACAGCAATAAAATAAAATAAACCAATAGTAAAACTGAAAATAAAAGAACAAGGAAAACACGATTCATACATACGTACGTACATATATACACACATACATACACAACACAAAGTAAATTTCTACTTTTTGTTATAGTTCTTATTGTTCTATTTCACTCCTTTATCTACTTGAAAAGTGTTGATAAAAATAGCCTAGCTATATAAATGTGGAGCTTGCCTTCTGTGCACTTCATTGCAGCGTGGGCCTGGCTACAGAACAGATCATGAGAGAGAAAATTCTTTGACCGTTGCTAAGAAATTCGTTCGGAAGTTTCCAAAATCAGTGCGTTTGTTCTAGTTTTGTTCGTTTTAGGAGTTTATTGCCGTTTGGTGTTGTTAATTAACGAAATAATTCTTTTTTTTTTTTTGCCTAAATAAATGAAATATGAATGTTTAGTGAGAAGCTGCTGTGACTTTGAGAGATGAATCGGTAACAATAGACCAACAAACATGCGTTCAACCACAGAACAGGTCAACCGGCTCAAACAGAACTTGAACTCGGTATATATTACCCGGTTATCGATATATACCGGGTTCAATTTAAAAACAAAAAAATTTGAATAAAATAAAAAATTAAACAGCAAACTCCTTAACTTTTCCGAGTGAAAGTGGAACAAAAATCTTTTCACTGTATAAATAACCTCAAGCAAATAAACATGGTGAGAAAGTGAACTAAGTAAACCCAAAATCCGTACTGTGACCGTTTGACCCAAGCAGCTACCAAGTCTCCCTCAGGTTATTGATCTTATAAATAAATATGATCGACAATCTGGATGACAATGTTGTGAATACACTATGTTCGATAAATAAATAAAAAAGAAGATTGTTGGAAATATATTTCATAATAAATCTGTTGGATGGAATTTGAGCTACAACCAAAATAAGGCGCAACAACAGCGACACACACGCACGCACACACACACACACACACACACACACACACACACACACACACACACACACACACACACACACACTCCTATATAGAGAGTATTATTATTTTACAGAATGTACTTGAGTAGGTGGCGGATGTCTAAGGTCATTAGAGC
>NC_142940.1:34161396-34178896 GCF_046866305.1 Octopus bimaculoides
CTGGGAGATTAGTAAATCGGTAGAGCAATGAACTAAATATCTTGGTGTGTTTTGTGGCGTCCCTTTCAACTCTGATTTGGGAACCCAGCAATTATCTTTTGTCTAGGATCATTCAAATAAGTAATAAGCTAATCGACGAAATATAGAAGTATGGTCGCCGGCATGGTTCTATGAGTAAGACGTATCCTTTGCATAGCAGCCCAATTACCACTTCTTAATCCTAAAATCATATATATATGTACATAAAGGGTATCACAGGAAGATTTGCCCATTGATATTTCTTAATTATTTAAAACAAACTTAAGGAAGGATAATGAAATTTGGCACACACGTTCTAATGTAAATTGTCAATCCATTGCAGTAATTACATTTCAAAATGACTACCTTTTGCTTTGATCATAACCTGCAAACAAGTGGTCACGGAGGTGCATGAGCACCGCGTCACCTCTGCATCCAACTCGACCCATGACGACAGAAGGGCTTTCTTCGGATATGGGATTGATATCTGGACTTGAGCGAGGCCATATCGTCTTGTTCCAAAAACCGGTGAAATGCTCTTTTCACCAACTCTGTGTCAAACTGGATGTGTGTGAGGAAGCTCCGTCTTGAGTAAAGACGTAACAGTAACCAACGGTTTCAGTGACCCAAACTTCACTGTTAACCTTGATGCCAGCAGCGATGAAAATCATGCGAGATTTGGACCCACCAGATACAACCGCGGCCCACACCATGAGTAAAGCTAGCTTCTAATGTAAATGACTCCTGCTACTTTCGGGAAAGTCTCCTGCATTACATGCATAAAGCCTGTCATTCTGCCTGTTGGTAACTGCCTCCACGGTGAAGATCTCGTCGGACTATGTCAACACTTTGTTAGCGGGGCGCTTCATTTCAGCTAACGTGGATTTGCTCCTGTCAAACTGTTTCTTCTTGGAAGCTGCTGAAATTAACTGCTGCGATTGTTTCTTTGTATGTAGTTAGCTTTCAATCCTCTTTAAAAATCCTGTACATTCACGATTTTAAAATATCAACAGCTTTTGCAGTTTTTCTCGCACTCCTGCGGGGATTTCGGATCACAGCTTCAACAATTTGTTTGGTACGAATTAATCGTTTTCTACTAGGAATTGGCTTGTTAGAGGTAGTAGCGAAATGCATATATCGTTTCCAGGTATTGAACACTGTTTTACGGTACACATTCAACTGTTTTGTTTCCAGCTGTTTTCAAAGTGACAATCTGGTTACGTTTTGCTTTCGACGCCATGTTTGTTTTCAAATCTGTTATAGACGAACGAAGCAAAAGACACATAAACAAAAATATATGCAAATCCTTACGTTAAATGTAGATAATATTACCTGATCCGATATTTTTTAGGAAGAGTTTTAAACATGGGTAAATATTTCTGGGACACCCTGTATGCATGTATATAGAGTCGTGGTTGTGTAGTAAAAAGCTTACTTCCAAAGCACATAGTTTTGGGTTCAGTCCTACTGCGTGGCACCTTAAGCAAGTGTCTTCTAATATAGCCCCGAGCCGGCCAAAGCTTTGCGAGTAGATTTGGTAGATGGAAAGTGAAAGAAGACCGTCGTATATATGTGCGTGCGTGTGTGTGTGTGTGTGTGTGTGTGTGTGTGTGTGTGTGTGTGTGTGTGTGTGTGTGTGTGTGTGTGTGTGTATACTGACTGGTAAAACAATGCCTGTTATCCCCACAGATGGAGGAAGCAGGTTAAGGTGGGGGTCAACACTTTTGAGAGAGCACGTATTCAGCATGAAGACCTTAAGCGTGCTGCTCGAAAGTACACTGCTAGTGTAGTGAATGGGGAAAGCTTGGTCTGCAATGTTTACACGAGTCGTGTATCCTTGTCAAGAGAAGGGCTCATTAGCCACGAACAGAGCCGCAAAGGCAAACTATAAGTTAGTCCTAGATCGCACAATGTTCCTGAAGGTCAGCAATGATCTTCCTCGGTCATCATTCATATATATATATATATATATATATATATATATATATATATATATATATATATATATATATATATATATATATATATATATATATGTATGTATATATATATGTTTATACTTTATGGTGATATCTTAAGGTACATTTTAGACATTGGCGTCTCTTTCTAGCATGTTGGCGACTTGTATACTTACTCGCTTGCCCTTGAAATATATATATATATATATATATATATGTATATGTGTGTGTGTGTGTGTATTTATTTATTTATTTATTTATTTATTTATTTATGTGTGTGTCTGTGTTTGAATCGTTTCATAACCGATGTACGTGTGTTTACGTCCCAGTATTCTAGCGGTTCGGCAAAAGAAACCGACAGAATAAGGACTAGGCTTACAAAGAATAAGTCCTGGAGTCGATTTCTTCAAGTAAAAAAAAAAACCTTTAAGGTGGTGCTCCACTATGCCCGTAGTCAGATGACTGAAACAAATAAAAGAATAAAATGCTCAAAGAATATATATATATATATATATATATATACACACACACACACTCGAGTACATTTATTCAAAGGGAGATAATGAAATAAAGAGGGCTAGAAACAAATTTCAAGCTTTATTTCTTCGGTGGATATGAAATTATTATTTGATACGGTCCTTTTAATTGTTTCAATCAACACCAATGTAATGTGACTTTTCTCAAATAAGACGGGCGAAAGTTTAAGATCGACCTCAGCAACATAGACCGGTAACTATTTATTATCTGATGCCTCGCGTATCGCTGATTTGAGTCATGCTTTGAAATATGTGAGAAATGCAAGATTTTCTGATAAAAATGTAGCAAGCTGCAAATTTTATTTCTCAAACGAGTTCGGAAGCCGCAATGTTTCCCTGCTACTGTTGTTAGGAAATCTGTAATACTATTTGACAACGATGAGCAGGATGACTAATGCACGACTTGTAAAGTGGATAGCCTTATATGGGACACATCAACACGTGCATTAAAACACTTCTGTCGCGTCAAAACGGGGTCCATACCACAGTAGAACGGAAAATGATGATGGATGTTAAGGTTATTGGCTTCTAGTTTCTCCACTTAATATTTCCGGTTGGTTTTCATCTCGGAAAGCTTGTATCTTTGATAGTTCTAGAAAAAAATTGAATGTCGTCACTTCTTTGCCAAAGAAACGTCAAACGTCTTCATTTCGATTCGATTTATACATGATAACGAGCTTCTACTTAAACATTCTATCTTAAATAGATTTATTTCATATCCTGCTATTGGAATCCGGAATTTTCCTTTCGTTTGATACAAACAACATTTTTATCTGCATCATAATTCAGGATCAACAATGGTCTGAGTGTTCTATATAATGAGTATATACTTAAGCAGCAGTGATGTAGTGTTGAAATGTATCATAACTTTTGCATGATGTAATATTTAGGGGTGATTAGTTTATGACTATAAGATTGTGGTTTCGATTCCTGGAGCAGGCAGCACGTTGCGCCCTTCAACATCAACAAGACACTTCATTTCACGTTGCTCCAGTCTGCTAAGCTGTAAGAGGTACCTGACTTTTGTTGATACAGCTCCCTCTCTTTCTCTCCAGCTTTCACAATCTCACTGTTCTGCTGGTTGAAAGAGGTACTGAGAGGGTGACTGTGTCTGCTCGCGTCTACATAGACATATAAAAGAATTGGCTACCTGTCATTCTTAGATGTGATGTATAGATCTAAAGCAATAAAGCACCAGACAAAATGTATAACAATAGTTATTTTGAAATCACACCTCAGTCTATTTTGGCATTGAGGTCTCTCTCTGGAAGCTTTCGAATATTCTGGGGGTTGGTTCGACTATTCTCATTTTCTACAAAATTTGTATTTGGGTCTTTAGCGATAAATAAATAAATAAAATTAGATAAGAAATCAACATTCCTTAAATCGGTGCACGGCTTGAATTCTATTAAAAGGGGGTGATGTTCATTGAAAAGATTTCCATTTCTTGTTTTATCGAGACGAAGAAGATATAACCCAGTGGAATATAATATTGGAGGAATGTAACACAAGGTGAAGCCATACGGAATTTGTTCTCAGAAAGTACGAAAATAAATACTGTAATGCAATTGGCTTGGCCCTTTACAATTCTTGCCTTTCTTTTGCAAAAACAGGTAAAAGGTTCATCTTTAGAATACAGAGACAAATACATCGGAATTGGTTCCGTCTAAGACCAATTGATAATCATTTAGTTGACTGTTCCATACTCTCTGCTTACTAAATGTGTGACATTGGGTCTAAACTAGAAACCAGTATTTAATTTTCGTCCTTTACCGCTGAATTGCAAAGTTAAACTGCATTAATAAAGTAAGGAGCGATAGTATAGTCTCTCAAATAACGATTACATTTCGATTGACACTTCAACAACTTAAGACAGAAGATCAATAGCCATCTCTCAAAATATACATTGTGGGTTATCAGAAAATAGGTTTGAAAATGAAATAAAATATGAACTGAACTATTTAACAGAATAATAAGCACAGTTCTCCCTACTATTATAATTTGAGGACTACTATAAAGATCAAGAATATAAAAACTTCAATTTACATTGCTCAATTACTCGGTCTGTATTTTCTCACGTTTCAAAATGAATAGGTTCCGCATTGTTGCTTCTCTTCTCAATTTCCCTTTCGCCGCTCCTTTCATTCTCTCTCTCTCTCTCTCTCTCTCTCTCTCTCTCTCTCTCTCTCTCTGTTTCTTTGACTATAAATTCATTTCCTTTTCTCTCTAAAATTCATCTCTCTCCCTTCCTTTCCCTTTCTTTCACTATGTCTCTCTACAGAACAGCTGTTACCTGAGGGAGACGGTGGACTTCAATTGCTAACGACATATGTTATATATTCAGTAAAGTATTTATACACTTACTCTGAAATTACGCGCTCGCACTCACACACAGACGCACAGACACACACACACACACACACACACACGTACATACATACATATATATATATATGAGTATGTGTATGTATACATATATGAATGTAAATCCGTGTATGCATTCACGCATAATGTACTCGTGTACCCGAGTCGTGAGAAATGAGATCAATTTTATTAATTACGAGGACACCAGACGTTACTCATAAATAAAACACTCAGCTGTTGGTTAATCAGTTAAATTTCACTCAAGGTATTCAGCACAAATTAATTAGTTGAGCTGAATACATTGTTTATATTATTTCTAACAATTGTATTTCTTTACTTCTTAAGGTTTTACTCTCTATAAATAGAAATGACATAAAAACATTCCAACCGTGACAATCCTGTTTATATGTCTTCTCTATGCATGTATATGCGTGTGTGCGTGCGCGTGTAGACATATCTATACATTGGCGCACACACACATATGCATGTATATATTTGTGTATCAATGCATCCACACATATACACATATATAGGAGAGAGAAAAAGAGAGAGGAAGAGAGAGAGAGAGGAAGAAAAAAGAAAGTTAGATGGGCAGACAGACAGAGGGATAAATAGGCAGACTGACAGACAAATCGATTGACAGATAGATGGACAGACAAATAGATAGATAGATAGATAGATAGATAGATAGATAGATAGATAGATAGATAGATAGATAGATAGATATCTTTTTATTATAGCCACACAGGGCTAAATACAGAAAATGGACAAATTACAAAGTAGAGCGGGTTAGGAATTTCTCGTCGACACCCAGGTTTGCCCCGAGAGTGTCGTCAGACCTCCCCTCCACTAGTCCTCTATAGAACGCATTGGTCGTTTGGAAGTTGCACAAGTTTGATCCCGGACGGCAGAGCTGTTGTAGAGCTTGGCGACACTCGCGGTGCCAATCGCCCAGTTTCGGTCTCTTCCTGATCCATGTTTGCAGTTCGGTGAGTGAGACGAGCTGCGGGAAGGCGTGCCTCACAAACGGCGCCCACACCTGTTCACCGTCGTCAATGAAGTTCCAGAGATGCCGCAGTCTCAGCGCATGTCTGCGCATCATTAACCACGGCATCCCCAGTCCTCCACGTAACGGTTGTTGACAGCAAATGGATCGCCTCACCATCGGAACGCCACCCTTCCACAGAAAGCGGAAAAGTATGCGTTCTAGTTTCGTGATGGTGGCATCGGGACAAGGCACGACGGTCAGGCGGTAATCGATGACTGATGCGATATACACATTAGCCACCTCCGCCCGGCCTTTTAGAGATAACTTTCTCTCAGCCCATGTTTGGCTGAGTTTGATCACTCTACTGGTGATCTCGTCCCAGTTCTTATCCATTTGGAGGTCCGGACTGAACCAGACCCCGAGCAGTTTAACCGGTCCGTCCGTCCAGCGTCCCACTACGGAGTCACTGTTGGACGGTATGGGCTTGCTTCTCCAGGTGCCGAGTAACAAACCCACTGACTTTTCCGGGTTAATTTTTGCTCCTGTCACCGTTTCGTAATGTTTAAGTGTCTCGCCTAGCATCTCGACATGCTTTTCGCTCGACACTATGACGGTGACATCGTCCGCATATGCAGACACGCTCGTCCCGCAACCCAGCTCTCGTGGGATACCCCTCAGTGTCGCCAGCTTCCGCAGTAGTGGTTCGATCGTCAATACATACAGAAGCGCCGACAGGGGACATCCCTGACGGACCGAACGCGTGATGTCGAACGGTTTTGACAGGTGACCGTTTACCCGTATTACCGATCGGATGCCGCTATACAAGGTAGCGATCCAACCGCGGAAGACGGGACCAAAGCCAGCTGCCCTGAGGACGGCCGCTAGGTATCGATGGTCGACCCTATCGAAGGCTTTAGATTGATCTAAATTGATCAGCGCCCCACCCATGCCAGGATCCTTAACTACCCTGTCCATGATGTAGCGCATGAGGTGGAGGTTGTCATGGATACTTCTGCCCGGCACGGCGCATGTTTGCGCCCTGTCGACCAGTTTATCGATGACAAGCGCCAACCTCTCGGCTATTACTTTGGCCAAAATTTTCAAATCTGCGTTGAGCAGAGTGATGGGCCTGAAATTATCTATAAAATTCCCCTTGTTTGGGTCTTTCTTCAGCAATGTCACTGCACCTCGGCTCACGAAACCGGGAATTCTCCCGTTTTGTTGCCAGTTGCAGTAGACTGATGCCAAGAGGTCGCCAAACAAGTCTGGCATTTGACAATACAGCTCGTAGGGTAGACCATCCAATCCAGGTGACTTATCCCTCGCGCAGCCCGCTATAGCAACCCTTACTTCAGCAGCTGTGATGGGACCCTCACAACACTCTGCCTCTCCCGCCGAGAGCCGCGGCAGGCCGGTCAGGTAGGCAGTGAAGTCCATCCTGCGTTCCGACTCACCGCTCGCACCGAACAGTCGAGCAAAGTGCTGTTGAAAGGCCCCACACATCCTTTCGGGTTCGAGCAGACTACATCCCTGTTCATCGATTAGAGACCGAATGGTGGCTCTGTTACCGCGTTGCGCCTCCGCCACCCGGGCTTCTCGCGCAGCTTCGATCCCTTCGTTCCTTAAGGCACGCATTTTAGCTCTGACGACGCAACCTTCGTGTTTGGCGTTGAGGTGTTGGTCGAGGGCCATCCTCGCAGCCAAAACGTTGGTTGCGCTGCCAGTTGTAAGTGCCTCTTCTAGTTTCTTAACTAAGTCTCCCTCTACTCTATTTCGATCTATCGCTAGTTCTTTACTAAACCTAATAGATTCCGATTTGATTGCCATTTTCAGGGCAAACCACCAGCGGTTGTTAACGATGGCTCCTGTTAACGCCCTCTTAATTAATTCGCTAATCCGGTTCCTGTAAACCTGCCGCGCTAAGAGCGAAGCGTTCAGTTTCCAGTAACCGGGACCCTGCCTATGTGTCTTATCTAAGTCGAGCGTACACGTCACAAACTTGTGATCTGTGTAGCTGACTATTTTAAATTGTGGACATCCTACACTATCTCTATCCGCTGTCCTACATAGAACTCTATCTAGATACGATCTCGACGATCCGACGCGGTTTGTCCAAGTCCACGTTGGCACGTTCGGATGGTCGAGTCGGAACCTGTCAGACAAATGGAAACGTCTGAGCAGGTCTTTGAGGCACTTACATCCCCTTCTACTCCTATCCACTCCCACATAGTCTATATGCGTGTCCAAGGTAGGGTTCCAGTCCCCTACTAACAGTAAAGGTCGTGACGTTCCCAGGAAAACCTCTAGACGTCTAAGGAAATCCGCCCGACCCGTTAAGGACGGTGCATACACTGCCACCAGACGGAAAGCACACCCGTTTGTGCCATCGACGTCCAAGACAACCAGCCTACCCTCCGGGTCTAGGAATATTGGCCTTACTTTTAGGTTCAGACTCTTCCGAAAAAGCACCGCGGTACCACCACCACCCATGTTTGGCAGACAGGGAGAGATAGATAGATAGATAGATAGATAGATAGATAGATAGATAGATAGATAGATAGATAGATAGATAGATAGATAGATAGATAGATAACTCACCCTATATCTGTGTAAACCATTCATTATTGTACAACTGTATCTACTCTCATTTCTTATTCTAACCCAGTCCCATTTTCATTCTCTCTCACTCTGTTTCCTACATCGTACACCCGTGTTAAACACCTCATCCTGCCTCTCACTTTCATTTTACTTCTTTTACTGTCACAGCGTCTCTGACAGCTTCTTACATTCATTCTATTTCTTTAACACGATGGCAGATAAAAGCATATTACTAATTAGTCTATGTGAAAAGTTTGTGAAGTACATAATCATAATTCATGATTATAATGTATAATTACTGAGCGCAAGTCAACGTGGGAGATTTTAAGCTTGAAATGGCAGCCACAGCCCATCACACCAAAAACTTCTTTAAAAAGTGGAGTGATATACGTAGTCTTGCAATACCTTACGCAGGGACAGGATGGTTGTAGCTAAAATCTCGTTGATTGTATAATTAGTCACGGTAGAGCTGGGTTTAACAGCAGTATCAACAGCATCCCCTGATAGTATACAGGCAATAAACGAATGATAAAAGCTGGAAACTGTGGAAAGGAATATCTGTGTGTATACTCGTTCAATGTCTCCAACATTTCCACTATAGTACATATATGTATATGGATTAATCTACCAATAACAGGCAGGGGTAGTTCAATCAGCTGATAACTCCCTGGTTGGATACAGGTCAATATATATCTGGCTGGGGCTGGTCAATCTACAACTATGTATCTGGTGGTGTAAGGATCAATGACTGTATTTTTGTCTTCAATTTTTTTCCCGTATACAGACAGGCAGACAGACATCCCCTCCACACACAATTACACTACTCTAGACAATTCTGTGTACTGTTCAGTTATGAATGTCCAACAATAAAGCATCATTACTTTCAGCGGATCTTTTTTAAAACGGGGGCCATATTTTTCATTAATGTTTTACGTAGTGTTTTTGGTACCGAAAGACTTTCAAACTTCGTATACTTATCTATTTTGTGTTATAGAACAGAAAAATATTTTTGTATTCGAATTTATTTCATGTAAAAAATTGTGTCAGCATTTCCAACATTTATCTGGAGATCACAATATATAGAAATATTAGTTCATCAGCATTAAGCCAATACTTGTTGATCCATTAGCGATAATGAATGGTACAAATTAATATAACCTCGGTCTTATTTGAGAAACTTCATATATTGGCTACCATATATCAGTAATACACATTTAAGTGAGCTTAATTCAATTTGCAAATTTGTTATCATAATTTCGATAATTTCAACCAATCACTGACAAGTATTCAGTTGTTTATATTTACTCCTTGGCTGATTAAGCGATGTAAAGCGTATTTAATCTCCATACCTTCGTTTTATTTGCTTTTTTCATTTTAAATTTGCTTTAACCCTAACCCTAACCCTAACCCTAACCTTAGGGTTAGGGTTAGGGTTAGGGTTAGGGTTAGAGTTAGGGTTAGGGTTAGGGTTAATTGTTTCAGAATCGTTTGTTTATGTAGTCGGCACTTAATGTATATCGGCTGAATGGACGTCAGTGATTGGTTGAAATTACAGAAATACGACAACTTTAACATGGAATAATTTATGGATTTCTTTTTTTTTAAAGAAGACTAAGAGAAAAAGATGTTTTATATGACACATTCTACCAATGTTCCAAGTTTCAAAGTGTTTCGTTAATGAAAAATGTGGCCCCCGTTTTAAAAAAGATCCCTTTCAGCTACTGTTTCGACTGTCTTACAGCTTCACTTTCCTTAGTCATCCAGTGATACATACATACATACATACATACATACATACGTACATACATACATACATACATACATACGTACATACATACTTATAATGTTTAAATTGCGTCCTGTATCTGTTCCCAACCGGAACAACAGAGTATTCAACAGCGATTATTTTTCGTACTGCATCTGATGTTTGTTTTGAAGGGTCTGACGCTGAATTTAAGGTTGTGTCAGCATTTCCAACATTTATCTGGAGATCACAATATATAGAAATATTAGTTCATCAGCATTAAGCCAATACTTGTTGATCCATTAGCGATAATGAATGGTACAAATTAATATAACCTTGGTCTTATTTGAGAAACGTCATATATTGGCTACCATATATCAGTAATGCACATTTAAGTGAGCTTAATTCAATTTGCAAATTTGTTATCATACATTTCAATACAGAAATTTCTAATGATATACTGTGAAAAGACAGTGATGACTACAAGCAGCATGATTAATATTCTCTTAATACATGAGGTATATAGTGAAATGCAATGCTGATTGAACCAGATCGTTGATCGGGTCCCCCAATTTATCTTACATATCATTAAACATAAATCAAACCTTACATATTTCTATCGTTGAACAGTTATATATGTTTTCAACAAAATAAAGAAATACTACACCCATACACGCGTGTTGGAGCGCATGTATATTTGTATGTATATATACTATGTGTACGTGCGTATAAGCATTCCTGGTTACACATACACATGTGTCTGTGTGTCTGTGTGTGTGTGTGTACATGCACACAAATATAAGATATATATGTATCTGTGTGTATAACTTCCTTTTTCTCCTACTCTGCTCCTACCCTCTGCTACTCTATATTTTAGATAACACAAAATATTGTTGATTTCACACCAAATTCTACACTTTCTTATTCATATCTTTAACATTCCACCAAAAAGATCAAAAAGAAAGTCGCATTTCAATCTAAGAAAAAATTCTTCATCTAATATGAAATTTCAGATTCCATAGTCTGAAATATAATTCTCGGAATTTTCTTATTTACTTTTTCTTTAAAAAGTTGCTTTTGACGATGGTGATGATGACGACGATAATGACGGTGATGATGATGATGATGATGATGATGATGACGACGACGATGAAGATGATAAGGACAATGACACCGACAATGATGATGATAACAATGATGATGATAACAATGATGATGAAAACACGTACGTCATCAATATTTTTTATATTATTGCATTTCAAACTGGTAACTTCGACTGCTGTTGTGTTGGTTTTACTAGAACCGTTGCTGTTATATTTACTATTATTGTTGCTATAGTTACAGTTGTTGGTATTGTAGTTTTTATTCTTATTGTTATAATCTTGTTATTCTTTTATAATTTCTGTTGTTGTTGTTGTGATATGTCATATTTTATACTTTTGAAGACTATCAAACCGGTAACGCAGTGTTAAAAGCAATCTAACGCCTGCGCCTTCTAACAATCAACTGGAATTGCCTACTTCTGATGTACACATAAACGCACAAACACATATACACAGCCATACATAGTCGCATGTCAGACGTAGATCAACATACCCACATACTTATATACATACACACATGCAAACATTTATATTGCTATATATAAGTATACACTCAAAGCATTCTCACAAAGCTATGCCTATATACATGCATACACACACATATATATATACGCATGCATATATGCATAAATACATGCATATATATATATATACATGTACATTGATACACACATGTGGTTGCACACGTGCAGACACACACACAGGCGCGCGCACACACACACACACACACACACACACACACACACACACACACACACACACACACACACACACACACACACACATATATATATATATATATATATATATATAAGAGGGTTTCAAATGAAGGATATAAAACCCTTTTAAGGGATGTCCGCATCCACCTTCCCCGTTTTTATCCAGTATATTAGTGAAAAAGCAAAAATGTTAGCTTCACATTGATGGACATGGAGATATTATTGTTTATGTATAAAGAATAAGAAAAGAGACAAATTGAGATATAGACATCAATTTATTAAAACATATTCAACTCCAAGCAAAAACAAACTTTTAGCACCTACAATTGTTTTAATTGTATTTTAATTGTCTAAATCAATTATCTAAAGATTTCTGAATCGAAACAGCTGTCTGAGATGTCATATTTTACAATTAATAAATAATTTTATTAATTACCTCTCCATATTCTCCTTATTCTTTAAATGTATAAATATATGAACTACGGTTTATATGGTTACCTTATAGTTGAACCTTCTATAGATTGGTAACTAACCAGCTAACCAGTATTTTCATTGGATTTATAATCTCTTAATGAGGTTTATTACCTTTACTTGATTCTATATATATATATATATATATATATATATATATATATATATATATATATATATATATATATATATATATACATATATATGTATGTATGTATGTATATGATGGACTTTCCCGTCGTTAGACGACGTATGAGAGTTCGCCAATTTCTTACCATTCAACCGTACAACCACACAGAGGATTTACTTATAGTGATCAAATGTTCGTGTAAACATAAGCTCACTCCCTCCATCGGATCGAAATTACCTGTACAGGTGCAACGGGTGCCACATGCCAGATGTCGAAAAGATAGCAAAGGAAAATGAAATGAAGTACTTTCCTCAAGAACACAACGCAGCATCCGGTCTGAGAATCGAACTCATGATCTCACTATCGTGAGTGTAACACCTTAACCACTAAGCCATGCGTCATCACACACACATAACAAGAAAATGGAGAGTTTTAACATAAACATCAATTTATTAACATATCAATTGTCTGTAACCTACAATTGTTTCCATACCTAACTCATTAAATTACAAATTAATAAATCAATAAATTGACGGACTCAGGTGGAATGCATTCTACTTCGACAGAAAAATTGGAAAACATGGAAATACCACAAATGAAGAGATGGCACCGATATTAAAAGAAAAAAAACTTAAAGGCTAAAAAATACCCTGCCAGCAGCTTTTGAAGATGAATTGTGGGCAATAGTGAAAACGTAAAATTTAAGAAATATCCCCTCAGAGGAAATGAACATTAAAAAAAAAATCTATAATCTTGGGCCTTTAGGAAAAGAAACGAAATTAACGTACATGCAGACTGATAATATCTATAATCGTAATATAAATTACTATCATGAACTACTTAAGAAGGAAATTACAAAAAATTATAGGAAGCCAGATAAAAACATATTAAAAACAATTAATTTAATGTCCAAGCAAATAATGGCTGAATATAAAATAGACGATAGAACTGAACCTTTTGTACCAAAACGACCCAAGATAATTTGAAAAGACCACATGGACAATTTCTATAGAAACCCGAAAATAAGATTACTTTGCCAAAGTAAATCGGACCTAGGTAAAATAAGCAAAGCTATTATCGATAAATACATACATTCTTAAGAAAACATTAAAGCTGTAACTTTGGCCTAACACACAGGAAGTCAAGCACTGGTTTAATAAAATTGAAAACAAAATTAGAAATAAGTTTTTACAGATAGATATAGATAATTATTATTCTTCAATTAACCTATTTTGTTAAACAAAGCTCTAATTTAAAATTTGAATGAAATTAACACTAATTTTAAATTTGAATGAAATTAACACTATCTTAGCCGCCAGAAAGATAGTTATTAAACTTGACAACCAATATTGGGTTAGAAAGGACACTAACGATAGCTTCGATATAACAATGGGATCAGCTGACTCAGCACAAGTCACCGGTTTAGTAGGGATATATATTTTATTCAACTGAACTAGGGATTTTCCCGAACTTGGGAGTGTGGTCTGTATAGGGATGACGCGCTCTTTATCCTTAGAAACCTATCTAATAGAATATTGGAATTACATAAGAAGAAATTTTATAAATTCTTTAAAATATTGGACTATCCACTACTATTGAAAATGAGCATAATTCGGTCAACTTCTTAGATGTAAACCTTGTTATTGAGAAACATAAACCCTACCATAGACCTAACACCAGCCTAAGGTATATAAACGTCGGAAGTAATCATCCTAAATATGTCACAAATTCTTTGGTCTGGAATATTTCAAAAAGAATTTCGTATCTATCATCAAATGAAGACATTTTAAACAATAATGTAGATTATTATAATTTGGCACTTAGTAAGGCTGGTGATAAGCAAAAGTTAAAATATTATGAACCAAACAATAACTTCAGTAATAGAAATAAGTTTGATAAAACGGAAAACAACCTTAAATCTAAATACTCAGGGGAGAATAGACATTATGGTAATAATAGATATACACTAAATAATAATAAAATTTTACACGCTGGAATTAGTGAACAAAACTTATGCAGTATGAACGATAATAATACGGAGGAAGTAAATCTATAATTTGATCATAAAAGCAAATGTATTATGCCAACATCTATAATAGAAATAATTCGGAATACATAAATAAAAAAATAGACGGAGTTAAAATCAATAAAACAGTTGGTACACAAAGCCTTATTAATAAAATTCGTAAAAATAAAACTAAACTTATCAATATAATTAACTAAAAAATGAACAATTTTAAAGAAAATTCTAGTAAGGCCAATATTATATAGTTAATAATATCATCCGCCAATCAAATTAAAAGTAATTTAACTAAATCGTTTTACAGAATAATTTTCAAATATTTTATTAAGGAAAATAAATATCATGAGATAATTAACACAAAAAAAGTTTAGATTTGGTTTCTCCGTCTCACTTAACGTTTCTCAAATTATTTACTCAATAATAGAAAATTGAATAGTTCTATAACAATAGAAAATGTGCAAAACTGATGTCTCACAAAATAACCAGAATGTTTCCAATCATATTGTACGTAAAATTAAATCTCGCAGTGGAGAAAGGGATGTAACCCACGTCTCTTCCATTTTAACCATGGTATTATGCGGAAAAGAACTAACAGTGATGATTAATATTGACCACAGATTTATAGAGAAAAATAAAAACATTGGTTGTGTTTTCAAATTCAAAGATAACTGCCTGCTTAATAATCTTTGCAAACAGAAAAATGTAGTATATAGGTGCAAAGTTGAATCTGAAGGACTAAATTATTATTACATAGGTGCCAAGGAAAATTTTAAGAAGAGAAGAATCACCAACCAGGAAAACACATTTAGAAATAAAAATAAATCAACAAGCACCAGTCAAAGCAAATTTATTTGGGAATTAAAGGACAAAAATAAGGAGTTTAACCTAAAGTGGAAAATAAACAGCTATGTTAGATCTTATAAAACAGCTGAAACTTGTTGTGATCTATGCATTGATGAAATCTTCGAAATCTAAGCACAGTAAACGTGAAAAGGTTTATCATGTACACATTCATATTAATATATATTTAAAAATTACAAATAAAAATAAAATAAAATAAAAAGAAGACATAAATGGGATAACTTCATAGATATAAATATACGCAAGAGTGGCTGTGTGGTAAGAAGCTTGCTTCTCAACCACATGGTTGGGCAAGTATCTTCTACTATAGCCTCGGGCCGACCAAAGCTTTTTGATTGGATTTGGTAGCCGAAAGCTGAAAGAGCCCCGTCGTATATATATATATATATATATATATATATATATATATATATATATATATATATACATATATATATACATATATACATGTGTGTGTGTGTGCGTGTGTGTGTGTATTATGTAATTGTGTGCCTGTATTTGTCCACCCACCATTGCTTGACAACCGATGTTGGTGTGTTTACGTACCCGTAACTTAGCATTTCGGCCAAAGAGACCGATAGATTAAGTACAAGGCTTACAAAGAATAAGTCCTGGGGTTGATTTGTTCGACTAAAGGCGGTGCTCCAGCATGGCCGCAGTCAAAATAACTGACCCAAATAGAAGAATAAAAGAATGTATTATAAAATACAATTAAAATAAAAAAAAAAAATATTAAAAAAGTCGAATAAAATAAAAAAATGATAAATAGGTATAATAATAATAATAATAATAATAATAATAATAATAATAATAATACTACTACTACTACTACTACTACTACTACTACTACTAATAATAATAATAATAATCATAATATATTTTTCCTGTATATTGACTTTAAAAATTTGTCTAATGTTAGAAATATTTGCAACACATATTTTGATGACGCATATCTGCTGTAAGTAAAGTAAATTCCAGCAGGTTATCACATGATCAAACATATTCAGCGCGCATATACAGACAAAAAATAAAAACAAAAGCATATACCCAGGTAATAGTTTTTAAAAAAATATTAACAAGCACACGCAAATAAATTTAAAACGCACGCAATTAAATAAAAACAAAAGACATACATATTTAACGGTTTCTTTTAAACATTTACATGCACCCATATATGTACGAATATTGACATGCTGAGTTTGTTGGTGATCACCCGATCAATTATGATGTGATTCCTTTTGTGTCTAATTATCACCCTGGTGAAGTGTTTAACTCGCTATTTTCGAAATGCAGCTTTAATTTATTAATTTGTAATTTAATGAGTTAGGTATTGAAACAATTGTAGGTAACAGAGAATTTACAATTCCACGGGCATATGGCGTAGTGGTTAAGAGCGCGGGCTACTAACACCAAGATTCCGAGTTCGATTCCAAGCAGTGACCTGAACAAATAATAATAATAATAATGATAATAATAACATCGAAAAATACCTTAGGAATGAGAACCCAGGTTCAACTGCTATAATACCCATTCTGTGGAATGTCCCAGAGCCACAAAGAATCCTAGTGTCATGGTCCACGCTGTCGGCCACATATTGAGCAAACTCTTGAATATCTAATCCCTGATTGACAGCTGCACTCCGTTTATACTTTTTTTTTAACCTCTCAATATGAACTATTACTAGTTTTGTATACAAACTTGTAAATACATGATTATGTAGTCATGTATATAAGTTAAATCATACGGATACGCATACGCAATGAGATCCATGTTTGCATGCATACATAGATACATACATACATGCATATAAATGCATATATAGATATATCCATACATGCATCCATTCATGCAGACATATATACATTGCACTCGCACATACGCGCACGTTCCATCACATATACGTACACACGTACGCATGCACTCATACACACACGCACGTACAACATACAAACATATATACACACGCACACATATACATGCAAGCACA
>NC_142940.1:34181396-34196396 GCF_046866305.1 Octopus bimaculoides
ATAAACATATATATATATATATATATATATATATATATATATAAACAGAACAAGAACGCAACGGAGGACAATGAAAATATACGGACAGATGGACGATACAAGGACGGACAGGAAAACTAGGACGGAACTTTCGTGGCTTTCTAGTCATCAGTCAAGCTTCCAATCATCATTACAGTTTCGGCCTGTTACACTTGAGACTGTTCAAAATTGGTAGGCCCCAAAAATCTTAGCTAAGGGCATTAAATTTTGGGAGGAAAGCGAGCGAATATGTTCGACAACACGGATATAAAAAAGAGAAAACGGAGAAAATGTTTCACGATTACAAATACAAGCAAGAATAACAACAGGTGTCTTTCGACTAAAAGGACAAGTTAAGTTATGCTGACCAGTGAAATGGAAGCCTTGCGGTTACAAACATAGATGAAGGTCAGGAGACATATATATATATGGGTGTCTGTGTGCGTCTTTGCTTGTGTGTCTGTGTTTGTCCTCTCAACATCGCTTGACAACCGATGCGTTCCCGTAACTTAGCGGTTGGGTGAAAGATGCCGATAGAATAAGTTCTAGGCTTACAAATTATAAGTCCTGAATTATAAGACGACGACGAAAAAGAAGAAGAAGAAGAAGAAGAAGAAGAAGAAGAAGAAGAAGAAGAAGAAGAAGAAGAAGAAGGAGGAAGAGGAGGAGGAGGAGGAGGAGAAGAAGAAGAAGAAGAAGAAGAAGAAGAAGGTTGTGGTGGAAGAAAACTTGGAGGAAGAAAATAATGATGGTGATGATGATGATACTAATTACAAAGACAATGACGATGATGATGATGGCGATTGCTTTAGTGGTTTTGCTACTGGTAGTTATAGTGGTGGTGGTGGTGGTGGTTTCAGTAGTGGTCCTGATACTGGCGGTGGCACTGGTTGTAGTAGTTGTGGTGGTGGAGGTTGCGATGGTGGTACTAAACCAGATGACAGATTAAGTCAACCGCTCAAGAACTCAGAACGTATAAGAGCCAAATATAACTTTAATACAAATATTACAAGACACCCCCCCCCCCCCGCCAAGTCCTACGTCCGATGAGATCCGACGATCCACCGCTTTGCAATGGTATGTTTGGTACAGTTGACCTCATTAAGATTTGAGCTCAGAAGAATATTAAGAATTGGAAGGCTTTTTAAACCAGCATCGTAAACACATGACCAATTCACCTCATACAATGGATATGGTGACAATTCGGAACATGTTAGCCGCAATGATAATGATGGTTGTGGTGGTTGTGGTGATGGTGATGATGATGATGATGACAATGGTGATGACGGTGGTGGTGGTAATTATCTTCATCATTATCGCTGCTGCAGTTGCTGCTGCTGATTACGATCTATTCGCTCTTGTCCGATGTTGGCTTACGGCATTATGGTAGAGGTGAGGCTCATGTTGCTGCTGCTGCTCATGATGGTGATGGTGATGGTGGTGGTGGTGGTAGGAGTGTTGATGACGACGGCGACAACGATGGTGGTGATGATGATGATGATGATGATGGTGGTGGTTCTGATTTTGGTGGTTGTAGCTTTGATGGTGATGATAATAATCCTTGCTACTCTAAGCACAAGGCCTGAAATATGGTGGGAGGTGACTAGTCGATTACATTGTCCCCAGTACTCAAATGGTACTCATTTTATCGACCTCGAAAGGATGAAAAGTAAAGTCGAGCTCGATGGGGCTTGAACTCAGAATGTAAAGACAGATGAAATGCTAGACATTTCGGCCGACGCGCTTAACGATTCAGCCAACACGCCGCCTTAATGGTGATGACAATAATGATAATGATTATCATTATCATGAAAATTCTGTGACTGTAAAACTTGATGCTGTTACTGATAATGATTATATTAAGATGATGATGATGCTAATAGTATCAGTAGGAAAACTTATCAAACATTTCGAACTTTTCTGAACTACTTTCATTTTCATTTTCATTGTTACCTTACCTTACGACGACGACGACGACGGCGACTACCACCGCCACCACCACTATCACAACGTCAACGGCAATAAGAACACTACCACCATAAAACAATAACACCTTGGTGACCAATGCCCTCACCTCTTGTACACACACGAAACTTAAGTGTAAATAGAACCGCTATCACACCCACCACCACCAACAACAACAACATGATCATCATCACCCTCACCACCACAACCACCTTCTCTACCACCAGCTTCTTTACCACTACTGTCTCTACCACCGCCACCACCACCACCACCACCACCACCACCATCACTATCATTGTCATCGTCGTCATCGTCATCGTCGTCGTCATCATCATCATCATCATCATCATCATCATTATCATCATCATCATCATCATCATCATCATCATTATCATCATCATCATCATCATCATCATCATCATCATCATCATCATTCTATTGATACGTTAATTATTTCGATTGATGCCATTGTTGACCTAAACTTCTCCAAAGTTGAAAACAAATGAAATTACCACCACCACCACCACCGCTACCACCACCGCCACCACCAAAACCACCACCAGCACCACTACCACCACCACCACCACTACCACAACAACCACGACTACCACCACAACCACCACTACCACCACAACTACTACTACTACTACTACTACTACTACTACTACTACTACTACTACTACTACTACTACTACTACTTTCTGTGCAGTCGTTAATGAGTGCAATAAAACAGATAAAGAACTTTGAAAGAGATAATGAAAGAAGTCATTTTTCTCCTTCTGCAATCTCTAACCTATAATTAAAGCCAATCTAATTGGTTATTAATTAATTTGAAATTAACTTCCTAAAGATAAAAGGTGACTGATAATAATATTGACATACCTTATTACTGGAGTCATTCTCACCAGTCAAGGAAACGCCCGTGTGGAGAAGGTAATATCAATAAGTCATCATACACACACACACACACACACGCACACACACACACATACGCACGCATGTACACAGACACACGTGTATATATATATATATACATATATATATATATATATATATATATATGTATATATATATATATATGTATATATATATATATGTATACTCACACACTTATGTATATGTATGCATATATAAGTACATATATGTGCATATATATGTGTGTTTATATATATATATATATGTATATATAAATGTACACACACGCGCACACACGCGCACGCACACACACACACACACATTGTATGTGTGCATGTTTCTTTTGTGCATGTGTAGTCTTCATTACACTTTCAAACTTACAAAGAAGCTTAACAATAACAACAAACATTATAATAGCGTATAAGATGATGAGAATGTAATGAAGATGAGGAGAATATTATGTTGATAATGATTCTGATTTGTTTATTTGAGACAAAGTCAACATATGAAAGTTTATTGTAAAAACAAATAGAATAAAAATAATAATAATAAAAGCAACGAAAGTACAAAAGAGTAAATTATATGTTTGATTGATTGATTTATCGCAAAGCGTTTATTAAGATGTAAATCATGGATTGTATAAGGGTTTTAAAAATATGTAACTGTATTAGAATGGCGAAATATATAATTTTCTCCGGATGGGACGAAAGGGGAAGTTAACTTCGGCGGGATTTGAACCCAGGCCGTAAAGAGACGGATATATAATAAATATATAATCTTTTCTACTCTAGACACAAAGCCCGAAATTTTGGGGGATGGGTGGGTGGGGGGCACTCGATTAGATCAACCAGTACGCAACTGGTACTTAATTTATCGACCCCGAAAGGATGAGAGCAAAATCGACCTCGGCGGAATTTGCACTCAGAACGTTATGACGGACGAAATACTGCAAGCATTTTACCCGGCCTGTTAACGAATCTGCCAGCTCGCTACCCTAAAATAAGTGTATAATAACGACGAAATGAATTCAGTTTCTCGTGCATTGAGAAAATAGTTTCCAACGGTTTTAGTATCATGTAAACATACGAGGAGGTGCTGAAAAGTTCCTGACTTTGGCTAAAAGAAAATACATGAGGATCAGTTAATTTTGATTGTATTCAGTATATTCCCCTCTCATATTCACACATTCAAGGCAGCTGTCCTTCAGCTCTTCTACTTCTTGTAAAAGAACTCACAAGTGTGTGCCTCCAGCCAGGCCTTTCGCGACACACCGCAAACCAGGAACTTTTCAGCACCTCCTCATATATAAGGCGGCGTGCGGGCATAATCATTACCACACCTACAAACCGCTTAGCGGCATTTTGTCCGTCTTTGCGTTCTGAGTTCAAATTCTGCCTTTCATTCTTTCGGGATCGATAAAAATAAGTACAAATTGAGCACTGAGGTTGATGTAATAGGGCGTGTCAATTTTAATAATTTACTAAAAATCTAATTTGGTAGTGAAATTATTGTGCTACCCCCAGACTTGAAATATATATACCAAAATGGATTAAAATAACTCTAAACTACATCAATTTTATCTTGAATTTTCAATATGATGTTGTTTTGAAACAGTAACTGAAAATTTATATGAAAAACTGATCACAAAATATCACTCTTATATTATCTTTTAATTGGTTAAATAAATCTTATATTATCTTTTAATTGGTTAAATGAAGTTTTACTCTTTTCAGATATTCATAAGATGTCAGCGCTGAAGACTAGAGGCCAGATGTCATCCCACCTCAGCCTGTTAATTGGTACAGAGAAAGATCTTTCTGTATCAGAGCTTCCAGCAGTGAGATACATTTTAAAACTTGGGTTACTTCGGGAACAACATTCCAAGGACAAAAAGAACTATATTTTTAAGGAGCTCATACATGATATAATACTCCATCTTCTGCGACAGTGGATAAAAGGTAATGCACATGCACAATTCAAACCGCCAGTGATCATACAGTGTCGAATGAGTTTTAACTCATGGGATTGTAGCGAAAAGCAGTATACACATCATTTGGTAAAGGAAACTTGGCAATGAAAAATGCTTTTCTACATTCACTTGATACATTGTTCGATTTTTAGAACTGCAAGTGTTCCATAGTTCAAAAGAAGATTGTTCTCCCACTGGTAAGAGAGGAAATCATTCCGGTATTGACTGTTGTTGTCCTCGTGCAAAGAAGATACCTTTTCTAAAGCTAAATTTCATAAGCTCACAGAGGACAAAGACAGGAGGCCAAGGCAGTATGCAAATGGGTTCAACTGATTATAAAGAAAGAGACAGATTAATATTGAAAAAAGGAAAGGTTTTGTCAGAGAGAGAGAGAGAGAGAGAGAGAGAGAGAGAGGGAAGAAAAGAAGAAAATGAAGAGTGAAGTCATGCAAAGAGAAGAACTGCACTGCCATGATGTTTATCAGTTGTTTGATAGTTCTTCTGAAGAAAATGAAGTAATGTCAGATGAAAATTCTAAAGAATTTTCTGAAATCATACCAAAGACAGGAAAATATAATACAAGAGACATTTCAAGCATTGCATTAGCTAGTATTGGTCACCATACTGGACTCTGTGACACTGCAACTGCCGCTTGGATAGATACAGGCCTCATCACTCAAGAGGATTATAGATCCTCTTGGTTATGATCACAATAAACTTAGAAGAGCGCACGAAAAAGTAATGAGTGAGATACTTTTCGTTTGATGGAAGAATAGAAGAAACCAAATTTCCATCTCTAATCAAAGAAGAGCACTACACTGTCTGCTCTGAGCCTGGTGGTCAATTTTTGTTTTATTTTACCCCTGAAGTTGAAGTGGAAGGGAAAAAAATGCAGAGGTAATTGCTGATGATCGCTGGCTTCAAGAGAGAGGGCTTGAAAATTCAGTGCTGGTTATTGGGGTGGGAGATTCAACAGCAGTGAATACTGGCTGAAAGAAAGATGTAATGAGTTATTTAGAGAAAAAACTTGAAAGAAAACTTATTTGAATTGTATGTGATTTACATACAGGTGAGCTACCTTTTCGTTACCTCATTCAAGAAATCGATAGTCCTACAAAAAGCAATAAATGGTCAGGTCCTCTTGGCAACATGGATGAAACAACACAACTAGAAATAAATACAAACTTTCCAAAGATTGAAGTAGGCCCTTCCATTCCAGTGTTGCCAGAAGAAACTGTTAAAGATCACAGCACAGATCAGTCTTATGCTTATCGCATTGCTCAAGCAATAAGATTAGGTGAAGTACCTTCGTCATTGGTTCTGTTGGAGATTGGACCTGTTAGTCACAGCCGTTGGTTAACTACAGCTCTGCGCTTCTGCAGGATTTGGATTTCCCGGTAGCAATTGAAGGGAAAGGCTATGAAAAATTTGAGATTAATTGTTGAATTTATAGTTGATGTCTATCTTGCCAACTGGCTCGATGGCCCCAATCACCTTTTGTTTTAATTGCAGCTTGTAAGAACATAAAATAAGTTGGTGAAGGATAACGTGTTACCTGTGGTGAGGAGGTCCGCATGATATGCTCGATCAGAAGCAGTGTTGCAAGCAATGCTTTCCAGCCAATGTTCAAAACTTCGTACTGAGGCTATAGAAACCACTCTAAGAGTTACAGGTACCACATTTAAAGATGACCAGTTGGAAGACTGCTCATTTAGTCAAGGAAAAGTTGCCCAATTAAATTCAATGCCACCAGGCTGTTTGAGTTGGTTGACTTGAGTTCTAAAGTCTTGGAACCACCATTGACAACATCATTAACTAGGAAGAATCTAAAAAGCTTTAAAGACACATCAATGATTGTACCAAAATGGCCATCACACACACACAAAGTGTTGAGAGGTGTGTTAAAATAGCCACTGAAGCTGCGAGTCATGTTTACAGTCACGAGAAGCGAAAGGATCACATCAAAGCACAAGCAGTCAACCGACAACTGATGAAAAGAAACCACAGCAAGAAGAATGTGAAGGCTTTGACTACTTCCAAATAGTATATTGGAATGTATTATGGTATATATGAAACTGGAAACAGAAAGGTGCTGGTGAAAACCAATTATGTTCAAAATTCTCAAAACATATTTCAAACTCATATTCGTGTAGTTAAGAGTTATTTAAAATTGTTTTTGTTTCCTGAATTTCGTTTTATATGCTAAAAGGCAACAATAAATTATTACCAAAATTAAAGATTATGAACTTTCTTATTTACTCCCCAAAATTGACACACCTTATTGATGCAATCGACTCATGCCTCCCCGCAAATTGCTGGCCTTGTGCCAAAATTTGAAACGAATTTAAATAAATGTATTTAATAATGGCTTTATCGACCCCGGTTGGGTATAAGAGAAACTTGACCTCAACGGGATTTTAACTCAAGGCATAAGGCATCGGAGGTAAATATAGAGCAATGACCAAATAAATACATTTTTTCACGAAGAAAATCATTTCCAGAGTCATATTTGTTGAAATACTCACTTCAAATAGAGGGCTGGTTGTTGTTTATCAGCGACACATTAGCCATGAATGAGATCTATGATCTGACGCATTCAAGCTGTCACCTTTAAATTATATAAGGTGTACCTTGGACTACACTATTTTATACGGCCATCTTATTTTTAAGACGATAGAATTGAATTAGTTGGGGGATGTATGATTATATCGTTCAGGTTGAGTGATCATCAAGAATCTCTTTCGGAGTCTGGTCTTCAGGGCTTAGGTGAAATTAGTTGCTTAAATATTAAGATTGTTTAAATTGTACCACCCTGTTTCACAACTACATCGCTGAATGTTACATCAGCGCTTACCACCTGACTATATCCTGCCACAAAGTCACAAGATGTCAGATGTAACCGTTATTTCTGAAGTTGTTCACAGTGAATCTCCTATCACGTCAATCCCTATATTGTGGAACTCATCTACGAGCTGCCATGTAATGTAGTTGTTTAGTCTGCCCCCTCGTCCAGTCTCCACTATTAAATACAAAATACATAGTTCCATGTCCTGCTGCGTCTCTGTACAGGATATCTTGTTTCACATAACGGCCCTGTAACGTGAGAAAATGAACAAATAAGTCACTTTCCTAAATTCTCGCTGCAATCGTGTGATGATTTCATTTCAGAACGTTCTTTTTTTAATTACATACTAACAGAGATACCCAGCGTTGCTCAGGATTAAAATGGCATAGTATGTAAATATATTACAGTTACGTTGAAACAGGTGATACGGGAAAGTGTAACATTGACGATAAAATACTTGTGGAGTAAATAATGGGCTAATTCGACAAAGCGACATGTCATGCATCCATTTGGAGTATTCCAAGCCCTAACTTGTCATGGAAAATTGGGGGTGGGGGTATGTGAATGCCTTTGCTGATGTTGGGAAAGTCTCATTTCGCTTCTGTCTTGAGACTCCATTTGATGTGCTTCAGTATGCCTTTGCTGATCTTGAGAAAGTCTCATTTCCCATCTCTCTTGTCACTCCATCTGACGTGCTACAGAATGCCTTTGCTGATCTTGGGAAAGTCTTATCTGCCTTCTCTCTTGAGACTCCATTTGACGTGCTGCAGGATGCGTTTGCTGATCTTGGGAAAATCTCATCTCCCTTCTCTATCGAGACTCCATTAATTTAAGGGTAAATATGTAATTGTAAATACCTTGCAACCTTGCAACTGCTGCGATAATTATGAACTGGTAATTGAACGGTAAATGTGTATTTTTATATCCCTTGGACCTGCCATCTAATTGTTTTTTGTTTCACCTCCAGCCGTTCGTTATGTCATTCGACACACATACACTGACACACCATTCCGCTGTCATGGCGGTAAAGAAGAAAAGTTGCCGATGCGTAGTGTTGTTCACATTAGGATATAAATTATTCATTTATTTATCACAGTAGAATGAAAAGTGAAAGAATAAAAGTGTAGCAATATTATAGGCTTAGAATGAAAAGTAAAAGAATAAAAGTGAAACAGTATTATGACATTGCAATATAAATCTTATTCTTTCGCTTTTGGAACGTAATACCAAACCAGTACCAATGTTATATTGTTTTAATCCAAATGGAAAAAAATTACATGTTGACTCTCATCGGGTCTGATACTATTACCATGTAAAGTTTGATTTGATTTGATCGAGCCATTTGAGAATGCATAAGAAACAGACAGACAAAGAATCTTACATATATAGACAAGGAAGTCAGAACTTGCAGACTCCGTTTGAGTGTATAAAGCTCTAGAAGAAAATAGCTTGAGTGAAAAAACTTGAGCCGCTTTAGGATAGCTTTTTCGAACGCATGACTGCTCAGTGGCGTGGTTGAAATTTCATTGGTTTGTAATAAAGGCTTATCGGCTGTATGTGGCCCATATCAGTCGTACTATGCATGCACGACCGCACGCACAACGTGTTTTGATAGAGGGAGAAATGTAAATAGAGTATTTAAATAGACGGGGTGCAAAAAATTTAAAATAAGTAATGTTGTAGGGAGAACGTACAAATAACGTAAAGACAAAGATATTTACGCACGACAAAACTGAAATACACTGAAGTCAATTTTTAGGCAGATGTGGCAAAACTGAATTAAAACACATTGGGTGAACAAAAATTAAAAATAACTAAAATATTTTTCAGGGAGAACGTACAAAAACCGTATCAACAGAGATTTTTACGCACGACTAATTGAAATACACAGAAGACAATTTGTAGACTAATTGAAATAGACGGAACACAATTAGTGTGTGAGTGAGTTGAAGAGGGGGAGGGAGAGAGAGAGAGAGAGAGAGAGAGAGAGAGAGGGAGAGAGAGAAAGAGAGAGAGAGAGAGAGAAAGAGAGAGAGAGATAGAGAAAGAAAGAGAGAGAGAGAGAGAGAGAGAGAGAGAGAGAGAGAGAGAGAGAGTGTGAAAGAAACAGACATAGACAATAAGAGAGGAAACATTACAGAAGGTGAGAGAGAATATGTGTAAGCAAGAGAAACAGAGAATGAGGAAAAGAGAGAGAAGAGAGAAATAAAGCAAAAAAGGGAGAGAATCGGTTGAAAACTGCATAAGTTTTTAGAGAAAAACCCGTGTAAAACACCGTTTTCCCGGTTTCTCGCTCTGGGCCGTTATAGTGCATGACCATCATTGGCGCATAAGTAATGTGCGTGTGTAAAGTTCGGTGAAAATCGGTTGAAAACTGTAGAAATGCATAGGTACTACACACACAACATGCACAGACATCCTTTGTTATATATATATATTACAACTACCTAACATTTATTCTTTCAGTTAGGTTCCCGTATCTAGAATTCATCTTTTGCCAATAGCACTAGCAAAGCCCGGGACTAGATTTCGACTTTTGTTGCTGATATAAAAATATTTTTTAATCATTTTCGTTCGGCGAAAGATGCGTGAATGTTGTTGTTTTTGTTGTTCTTGTAGATATCAAACATGTCTGTGAATTATATATATTAGTCTTATTGTCTATAGAAGCTTCATTATGTTTTCTTTTAAAATGTGTGAATTTTTCGTAAAGATTTTAAAGAATTTTTGTTTATCGTTTTTACAAGATTTGTTTTCTTGTGTTCAGGGATATCTGTTATGTAGACATAATTAATGTTTATCATTGTTTTGACACGACCTCTTACTGCTACACCAGAAAAAGAAGGCACTTTTAAAACTTTGTCGAAGTCATAGATATTTTTTAAATGATATAAATACGTAAAGGACAGATCTTATTGTCAACTTCAAGAAAAGAGGTGGGCTATACTTTTGAGCAGCTCCTGTTTGAAAATAACGAGAAGGAAAATTGTTTATTTAGTAAACGTGACAAAAGTTCCGATATTTTCAACGTGAGACTACGCAAATCTATCTATAACAAAGTAATAATAATAATAATAATAATAATGATAATAATGATAATAATAATAATAATTAAAAATAAATAAATAATAATAATAATAATAATAATAATAATAATAATAATAATAATAATAATAATCCTTTCTACTATAGCTACAAGGCCTGAAATTTTGGGGAGGGGGCTAGTCGATTGCATCGACCCCAATGTTTCACTCGTCCTTAATTTATCAACCCCGAAAGGATAAAGGGCAAATTAGTCCTCGATGGAATTTGAACAACAACAACAACAACAACAACAACAACGACTACATTATCATCAACAACAACAATAATAATAAAGAGACAAAAGGTTTCATATTAGTGGCACCAGACGAAAGCTTGCTTACCACAAACTACCAGGTTGACGTTCTTCAAAACAGTTCTGACTCTAAATGCAGATTCTGCGACACATTTGATGAAACAATAGAACATCTTGTCTCGGGATGTCCTGTGCTGACACCAAACGAATTAAAAAATCGCCACGTTATGTTAGGACAGTATTTGTATTGGAAAAACACTACAAAATCAACACTTCTGCTTACTGGTATGAACATCATCCTGAGCAAGTCGCTGAAGGTAAAAATGTCATTATCCTCTGAAATTTTCTAAGCCAACACTGACAAAACTACTCGACCAGACATAGTCATTAAAGACAAAAAAGAAAATATTTGTAGACTTATAGAGGTAAGGGTTACCACTGATAAAAATATATCTGTAAAGGAATTTGACAAACTGAATAAATATAATGACTTGGAAATTGAAATACAAAAGATGTGGCATCTTAAAGCAAGAACTGTTCCTGTTATTGTGGGTGCCCCAGGTATGATAAGAAAGGGATGTCAAAAACATCTAGATAATATCCCAGAAGAACCATGTCACAGAGAAATCCAAAAGATTGTGTTGACAAGTACTACCCACATCCTTAGCAAAACCCTATCAATTTAAATGTATGTGTTGTATTACATGAAGATATTTTGTTACTGCTCCTGTCACTTCCCCCGCCCCAAGCTTTCAGTCATACTGTTACATTTCCTACCCTTCACTCGCCCTAAGATGCTTGATATGTCTCGACAAAGATTGTAACAAACATGCAGGTTAAAAGTAAATAATAATAATATTAATAATAATAATAATAATAATAATAATAATAATAATAATAATAATAATAATAATAATAATAATAATAATAATGATAATAATTTCATTTATTTGCCACGTGGGCGAAGGGTGAGGGGTACAATACATAGACAGACATAAAGTGTGGGGGTTTACATATAATAATGAAATGATAGATAAAAATAAATAAATAAATAAATAGATAAATAAGAAGAAAGAAAAATAGTATACACGGTATACACTAGGAAAGAGGAGACATATGCATAGCATACAGAGGTACAAAAAGTGGTGTGGGGGGGTGATAGAGATGTGGCCCTCCTGATACAGGAATGACTCTAGGGATAATCGAGAAACCCCTACCGTCCGAGATTTTCCTGAAACCCTATGAGCAAGTGTCCTCTCCAATTCTTTCTCTCCAACTCACAGGTCTACATTTAGAGAGATACCATCGACTCTTGCCATTTTCGCAACTTTCACCCACGTCTCGATAAATTCACTCGAGGACAGCACTTCCCTCTCCACTCTCAATTTCCTTTTCTAGTGAAACTTGAAAAAGTCAATGAGAGCTCTACTAAAGAGGAATAATAATAATAATAATAATAATAATAATAATAATAATAATAATAATAATAATAATAATAATAATAATAATAATTCTTTCTAAAGGCCAACGATTTTGAGGGGAGGGGTAAGTCGATTACATCAACCCCAGTGCTCAAATGGTACTTATTTTATCGATTCCGAAAAGATGAAATCCAAAGCTGACTTCAGCGACATTTGAACTCGGAACAACAATGACAAAAAAAAAAAAAACAAACAAGCAACAAAACCCCCAGAAATAACAATAATTATAATCCTTTCTATAAAAGGTACAAGACTGATTTTGGGGTGGGGTGGAGGGGACTAGTTGATTACGTCGAGCCCAGTGTTTTTCACTGGTACTTAATTTATTGACCCCGAAAGGATGAAAGGCAAAGTCGACCACAGTGGAATTTGAACTCAGAACGTAGAGACGGACAAAATGCTGCTAAGCATTTGCTCGGCGTTCGAACAATTCTGCCAGCTCACAACAACAACAACAACAACAACAATAATAATAATAATAATAATAATAATAATAATAATAATAATAATAATAATAATAATAATAATAATAATAATAATAATAATAGTATTCTTCCATATGTTACTTATGTCATTAACATATTCGGGGAATTTCAACTGGAAGTGAGCGAATGTAGTTAAAGAACTTCCGGCGGCAAGATAGTGTCATGTGTCCGACTAAGATATTATGTGATACATTATTAACAGTTAGTCTTATGTTAGATGTTGGCCCAACTCTCAACATCAGCTTACTCGCTGCTACTATCCATTTTGAAAGATCGTATTTCTCATTATCTTTATAGAGGTATTCACA
This sequence comes from Octopus bimaculoides, assembly GCF_046866305.1. NCBI lineage: Eukaryota > Metazoa > Mollusca > Cephalopoda > Octopoda > Octopodidae > Octopus > Octopus bimaculoides. Next base: position 34,194,720 of record NC_142940.1, read on the forward strand.
GATATAGCGTGTAAATAATAGCAGGGATATTCTATCTCTCTCTCAGATAGCATACCATCCACCTTTTATCTAAATACTACTGCAGTCGCAAATAATAATTGTTACACACACACACACACACACACACACACACACACACACACACACACGTACGCGCGCACACGCAAGTGCCACTGATATTATGTTATATGAATCTTGCGAAATAGTTTTCCGAATTGGATTTAATTGAATTCCCCAAGTAAAACGATTCTTTATTACAAATCTACTTGGTATTAACCTCAAGTACAGATATTCGATAAGTAGAGACACCCTCAACAATATCCCTTATCATTTGTTCAATATGTCAGTATTCCTGCTTGTTTTTACTATCTGTTGTCCATGAAACACAGTAATAATGTTGAGCAGCTTCTCTTGCCTCAAACAGGATTCAGTGTGCCATCTGTCAACGTAGTTCATTGTGAGGAGCCCCACATTAGCAATCAAATCGTCACTAGTTTGTATTCTGTTTCCAAGACTGCAGTAACCCTATGACCCTTAATCTTAAACGGTCCACTAAGAATAATTAGTCCTCGTAATTGTAAGCAATTGTACATTCATAACCTACAGTTAATAAAATCACCTTTATAACATCTCTTGGAATCATATATAAAAATGTTGTGCCATCCAGAAGTGACATGATTATAGCACTGTCAGATCTCAGAAGTTGCTATTTTCTCTTGAAGAAATATAAAAGTATCTCGAGATGAATGCAGTGTATACTTTGAATCGAAATCTACAAAACACTAACCTCTAACATCGTCTGATTTATACCTCTATTGAAATTGTGGTTAAATGTGAATTTTTGAAGGTTTGCAATGATGTTTGCGTGTTCTGATATGGCAACTCCTGAATCAATTCGCTGTCTTCAAAATATATAAGTAAATAATAATCATAAGTGTTCGCCGTGTATTGGAAATAGAAAATAGTATAATACTGGGGCATATAACCGCCCCACGTCGACAGAAAATATATGGGTATCAGTACGCGTGGGAATCGAATCCACACCCCTTATTTTCACGTTTAGTGTGCTGACCCACGCGCACAAATACCCAATCTAGTTTTGTAGAGGGATTATATACCCCAATATTTTTCTATTTTCTATTGCCAATATACAGCGAACTTAAGCTAAAGCTTATAATTATTTACAGAACTTTCACTCGTTACTGTTTCTTAATTTAACGCAGAATATCATTTATGTTTGGTTCTCCAGCTTCAATCTCAATTTATGTCTCAAGATGTTATTAACCACACTAAAATAATTCTATAGAATCCTATTGAAAACCCAAAGTAGAATGTCTAAACAGAACTGTATGGTGATCAATAACATTTGCTTTTCGTACAAGAAATCTACCAGAGATACGATGGAGTGCCTTCTTAGAGGAATCGCTCCTTGTAATTCGGCCTGACTTTTGCATGCGTCTCCTGAAAAACGGCTAAATTTTGAGCGCCCCACATCAACGGGACAGACTTAATCAGGATGACTGCTTGAAGCTAGAGAAACTTTGCTCTGATGGTTTCATCCAAACGATAAATGCAAGGGGAAGGTCGACCGTATTAAACTGAGGTTACTCATCACAATGCTCATATCAAATACTGAGATAATCGAAATGTCATAGTCTTCACTAAAGATAAAACGCC
>NC_142940.1:34208896-34213896 GCF_046866305.1 Octopus bimaculoides
TATTTACATACACACACACACACCACACACACACGCATATCTATATGTGACTATAATACCAACATACATAAGCACACACACACACACACACACACACACACACACACACACACTCACACCTATATAGATATGCACGATTCAGAGATCCAAGTGGGGGAAATTAGGAAGCTTCGAGCATGTATGCAGCTAGTATAAATGACAAAAGTTGAACAGTATGCAATAAAATGAGTTTATTAAGATCGTAATTTACACACCTCGTCCCATATTAAAATCAAAAGAAATTTCGATAAGCTGTCAATCACCGTTCAACTCATAGTTTAGCAAATAAAGTTGCTAAAAATGTGAATAAAAATTAAAGAAATTAAGGAATAGAACAGATTAAACACGGACTACGTTTCATAGCAAGGCAATCCTTGTTACTTAAGTTGTAGCATACACAGAACCAGCTAAGTTAATCTTCAGGTCTTATTACAAATAAATTTCTTACATGGTGGCATGGAGATGTTCAGTCCAGATTGAGGAGACTTACAATCAAATGCCTTCTATGCTATGTCATTCCATCATTTCTTTAGGCAAAGCGTACCACGGATGATAGTCTGCTAATGTGTCTTTTTATTTGAAGAAGATTTAGCTGCTATCACTTGCAAGGAGGATGATCTCGTAGAGGTTTCCTCATTGGCTCGTGAGGCTCTTCCGTGTAAGTACAGGAGGAAGTGAGGTGGTACTAAGCATTTTGCCCGGCGTGCTAACGATTCTGTCAACTCGCCGGCCGACATTTAAAGAAAAATGGAAGTGATTGAAGTTATGGATGGGAATTTGCAGTAACAAATGAATGGAGGTTTCGAATGTTGTTTAACTGAACAGAAGGTTGGATCTTTTCAATGAAAAAGTATCCCACTATTGAAACATGAATAAACAAATATTTTCAAAGAATGGCTGTGAAAATGAGTGAATAGCAACTGTTCTATGTAGTATTTCCATATTACTCATTTCAAAAGTATATTATCATAAACGTGGGAACGATTATGATTTAAAGAGGACATGCCAATAGATTCATCGCTGCTGGCAGAATTGAGCCACAGTTCAAGAAAAGGAGATAATTACCAGAATTAATAGATAGAAATGCATACCTTTCACGGCGGAATTGCAAATATTTTATAGCTCGATTCATATGTATTGTAATTTACAGTATGAGATAATGTTCAATAATATATCTAGCTCGTGAGAGGACATTTTGCAATATTTGAGTTAATCGAGTACAGGTAAACAGACACACATTCACAATTACATATAAACATAATGCATACATATATATACAATGCATACATATATATGTGCATATGTATGTATATACCTGATCGCTAAAGAACAACTTGAACCATGCCACAAGCTTTATTGCAGGTAAACACTCAAATGAATAACGGAATGAAACTACCAAAATCTACATAAAATAAAAATGCAACTACAGCCAATTCTTTAGTAACATCGGAAATCCTCCACCAAAATGTCTGACAACTTCATGTCCTCAACTGGTCATTCTTAGATTGGCATGGGCGAGAGTATGAAACTTGAGAAGAGAAACCGAGGACATCTTCACGATAGATGAAAAGCTTATCAAGCATTAAAAAAAAAACTCAATACAGTGACAAAGAGTAAAGCTAGATGGAGGAAATATGTTGAAGTGTTTTTTTGCGTATTTACTGCACGAGGAAGTAACGGTTAATGAATGATGCTGTTGACGACGATATGTGTGTGTGTGTGTGTGTGTGTGTGTGTGTGTGTGTGTGTGTGTGTGTGTGTGTGTGTGTGTGTGTGTGTGTGTGTGTGTGTGTGTGTGTGTGTGTGTGTGTGTGTGTGTGTGTGTGTGTGTGTGTGTATAGACGCCTATTTTACCAATGTTTGAAACTTTCCTTCATCCTTTGTAATTCAACCACTTCTTTTTCGTCAAGCCATCTCTGTCACATTCCTCTGTTGTATTCTATTTTTATCTCTTATGAAATCACTGTGTACTTCTGAATATCTCTCCTTACCTCTATCTATCTCTGTGTCCATCTGTCTGTCTGCTTGTCTATCTAGGTATCTCTGCCTGTCTTTATTCATACGTATATAAATATATGTCTGCATTTATATATATGTATATATATATGTGTGTGTGTTTGTGTGTATGCGTGTGTGTGAGAAAGTGTATGTGTATATATATATATATATATATATATATATAGATATATATATATATATATATATATATATATATATATATATATATATATATATATATATTCCCTCTCTCTTTGAATCTTCTTTATCCCCTACTCCTGTTCCTAGTTCCCTCCTTCCTACTCTCTCAGACAGACTGCGTTTCCTCATTTGCTTTTCTTCCTCTTCCCCTCTCTTCTGACCGACAATCATTGCTTCCCCCACTCCCACTTTCCCCCACTGTCTGCTCTCTTTTCGCAACTCACTTCCACAGTCGACAAAGAAACACGTAGCAGATACACACAGCATACATACATACATACATACACTCATACAAACACATACATACATACATACATACATATATGTGTATGTGTTACGTATGTATATATATGTTTGTGTGTATGTATTTGTGTGTGTTAAAGTATGCCAGTAATGTTTATATTCTGTCCATACATTATTTCCAACCACTGCTCCTCTATCTTCCTCTTTCTTATCCTTCCTCTCTTCCTTCCTTCCTTCCTCTCTTCCTTCCTTCCTTCCTTCCTTCCTTCCTTCCTTCCTTACTTCCTTTCTTCCTTTCTTCTTCTTCTTCTTCTTCTTCTTCTTCTTCTTCTTCTTCTTCTTCTTCTTCTTCTTCTTCTTCTTCTTCAATACTTTCAAGATACCGATATTTACCTGTGTGTTATATATATATATATATATATATATATATATATATATATATATATATATATATATATATATATATATTCTTTTATTATTGTACTTGTCTATCTATCTATCTATCTATCTATCTATCTATCTATCTATCTATCTATCTATCTATCTATCTATACGACAGGCTTCTTTCAGTTTCCGTCTACCAAATCTGTTCACTATGCTTTGGTCGGTCCGAGGCTATAGTGGAAGACACCTGCTCATGGTGCCACGCAGTGGGACTGAACCCGATATATATATATATATATATATATATATATATATATATATATATATATATATATATATATATATATATAGACGGACAGGTAGAGAGAGAGAGAGATCGATCGATCGATAGATAGATAGATAGATAGATAGATAGATAGATAGATAGATAGATAGGTAATAGGATTCAGTAGAATCTACACATATCAACACGACAGAAATGGCTGGGTACAATAACAGGGTTCACAGTGAAGTAAAACAACCATGAAGCTATCAGGTGTTAGTAGAATACTGTAGATATATAAATACCAAATCCAGTTTAAACCGATGTAACTCACGTTTGATTCTAGGTGCAGCATATGTATAAAAAGGAACACATATGTTCTTTTTATATGTATAAACGCGCGCAAACACACACGCACACATGCATGCACATGCACACAAAATCACATACACATACACACACACATTTGTGTGTACTTATGTATGTACGTAAGCACCTATATATTTTAGTGTATGCGTACATAAATATATGCACAAGCATACACACACACACACATACACACATTCATATGTATATATGTATATATAAACACACATCTGTTTCGAATTTTATATTACTATTTTCAATATAAAAGATTTGTGTAAAAGATTTTCCAATATGGTGTTTATAAGTACTTTCAGAGATTTGTGAATTTTCGTTGTCTTTTACAAGGATTGTCGTCATAAATGATATATCGATATATTTGATTGATTGCTATATTGTTATATTTCTCTTTGATTGGTCTGTATATAATCAATATTCGTACCTTTCGTTCGCAATTATGTAATATAATGAGATAAAATAAAGCTTCTTTTAACTGAGGTTACCCTCGCAGTTAAGAGGGAAACAAGCCTCTCTAGAAATCGTGTCAATAAACAAAAGGAAACACAAGAATATCAACGAATGGAAATGTTTGTAAAATGTCGCTAATGTGAATAAGAGTTGATACAGGGCCGCTGTAGCAACAGTGCAAGTCCTTCCCCTGGACAATACAATGCAAAAAGATCCTCTGCATATTTTTATTGGCAGTAAGTACAGTATACTTGGGATGGAATTGGGTCTCTAGACGTGTGGTGGGGCAGGGAACTGGTCAGTGCGCGCATACCTCAAGATGGTTCTTAGTACAACCATTTCTAGCTTAGTATCTAGGTTACCAACATATACTCTCAACAGTTTCACCGTATATGTACTAACATACATACGTATACACAACTCGCGCGCACACAGACATTTATATACACACACACATACACGCAAACAAACATAAACACAAACAAATTTACGTACGTGTGTGTTTACGTTCGTCTCAGAGAATGGACGAGTTTTCTAGTCGCTCTATGTTTTTTATTTCTTGAGTTATGTATTTCGCGAGTTTGTAAATCTATTAATTTATTTATGGAATAAATAGTTCTAAGTTACTCTTTCTTTTCCTGGGAGACATAGCAATACTAACTTAGATGTTACTAACCTAACATTTTCCTGATTGTTTGAACACACTCTAATTCACTTTCGAGATATATTTTCATTTATGTAACATATATTTTGATGCCGATTACATTCGTTTCTATAGCTACATTGACGAATGTGGATTTAGAAAATGTGACAAAAGATATTCTATAAGCTCTCCAGTCAATTTACCTCAATTTTAGCTAGAATGGATTGCTTGAAACGTGAGAACACAAGCTGTTTGCATCCGCTTACGTTCTGTGTTCAAATCTCGCTGAGGTCAACGTGACATTTCATTCTTGTGGAATAGCTAAAGTAAAGTCGCGATCTGTCAGACGGTAGTGGTGATCGGTGATAGAGGAAGGTGGAAGACGAAACACCCAACTAA
>NC_142940.1:34218896-34223896 GCF_046866305.1 Octopus bimaculoides
CCCATACATAACTTTCTACTGATGAGTGTTTCTTCTCAAATTTTTTTTAACGGTTGCTCAGTCCAACTACTGTTGAATTATGTGGAAATGCTGCATACACTTATCTAGGAATTATGCATCTACATTATGATGTTATTATTTCCCCGTTGAATAAATATGGGTTGTACACATTTCTTTTTTTACTGATCAGTGGATGTTCCTGTGATAGGATGCAGCACCGATTTCATACCTCCATTTATCGTTTACCATAAATCTTCTCAGATTCCTGTAGAAGTTACAATATCGTTCTAGGTTTGATACCCAGCACTGGCAAAGGCATTGTGGATTGAGCTATGCTCATATTCAATGCAGAGAGTTTTAATTTCCATATTTCCGAAATCTACTCATGAACTTTTTTGACACACCTAACATGTAGTTTTGGGACACCCTCGAAAGGGCTGACTAGAACGGACAGAGTTACAGACAAGTTGTTACCTTGGAATATTCCCGTAAATAATCTAATTGTGTGTGTATGTATGTATGCATGTATGTATGTATGTATGTATGTATGCATGCATGCAGTCTCTACAAACAGAAATTCTGATATATTTTCTCCTGATATATTTCTTCTCTTAAAAGCTGAACTAATCAACTATCTAATTCCCATGAACCAAGGAGGAACCAAGCAGTTCGCAAGATCATTCTGTCGTCACGTCCTTCGCAGCTCATTTGTAATGTGTATGGCTTAATTTTCAAGTGGTGGCCTGGCCAGTCATAGTAAAATACCTGAGGTCACATATCTCAGAATCTGATGCCAAGAGACAGACATTTCAAATGTTACATCTGTGAACGTGCATGCAGAACGGAAGCTGGGCTGAAGAATCACCTGAATGCAAATAACTGTGCAAGGTTCAATGAAAGCATGGCACCCTTTTGACAATGAGGAACAATCATCATGTATATATGTAGGGTCACTGAGTACTGTTGATAACATGTAACCCAGTAAGGGCGGATGAGCTCAATAGAATCAACGGTTAACCAATAGCTGGGAGTGAGAGATCCCCAGTCTCTAGGAGGAAGAAAACAGCTGTAACAGTTATGAATTCGCTTGCATCAAATGATGTAAACTAGTTCTTCTTTAAGGGGAAAATGCATAGATTGTTCAGAGAGTGATATTAAACCTATGCGAGGCCATTCTTCATTTTATAAAAGCTTCAAACATAGGTACTGTTTGGTTTTTAACATCTCTATTTAAAAGATCTACTGTATGTTGCATATCTAAAAATATCTACTGTATGTTGCTGGTCATAGCCAAAAAAAAAAAAAAAGGCAAAACACTCGATGCAAAAATCCAATGACTGAATGAAGATATGAATTAACGTAGGTCGTGAGCTCTCTCAATAGCCACTGTACTAGGTGTTCATCGTTGCCGCTTCTGTGTAAAAGTTAAGTTTGTAGGTCTCTAGTAGGATTGTAAAGCCCCATCCGTGATATTGCTTAAGAAAACACTCATGCGATGGCATTTACTCGAAATCATGTTGCATGCATGTATGCACGCATGTACGTATGCATGCATGCATGCATGTATGTATGTATGTATGTATGTATGTATGTATGTATGTATGCGTGCATGTTTGTACGTATATATATGAATGCAGGCATTTTTATATTATATGTGTATGAAAGTGTGTATATGCATCCATTTATGTTATGTATGTATGTTCGTAAATATGTATATGTAGGCATGCAATTACATATTAGGTATGTATGTGTGTACGTACGTGTTTCTTCTTGCGTACGAATCGAATTATTCATTTCTAAGAATTTTATTTCTCTTAAAGTTCTATTAAATGCTAACTTATACAATTCACTTTCAGTTAAATGACAAATGTTTTGCAAGTCATCTTGCAATATAATAGTAAAGAAAAAAAAATGAAATAAAATAAACACACCATGAACGAGTTAAGAAAACAATATTTCATTCTGGTCCAGTGCATAGTAGAAGGAATATAAACGATAAACGAATAAAACGCTCCAGTTAGTGAGTGTAAATATAAATTTATTTAAGTGTTTAACATTTATTCTCAATCAGTGTGTTTAAGTAAAAGTTACCCTTTAAATGAGTTTCACAAAAGCTTGAAAGCTTTATAGCTTTTTTTTTTTGACACAGATTGGGGTGAAATATCTATTCGTGCATGACAACGTCTACTCAGTATGTCAAATCTTGTCTTCTGGATTTTGGTTTCGATTAGGTAAATAGTAGCAGTGTACACCAGTCAGGAAAAGTTCTGTAAAGGTACCCTACAAAACCTTGGTATTGCAACAGAAAAAAACATGGAGAAAAAAGCAGTGATAGAAATTTTAAAATTGTGGTTCTTATAATTGGTGTTTGCTTCAAAATAAGCCCTGGTAGAGGAGATTAAATGTTCAAACGACAATCCAGGCGTGATCAGCTAATCTTTTTTTCTTTTCCAAATATAATCTAAATACAGATTGTAACGTTTAATTACGCAATTTTGTTTTCACCAATGAAAAGGGAGTAACTTGAGGGACAATTTGGCCACTATTTCTAACAGGTCAAACGTCCACATTGATATTTTTTCGTTGTATGATGAGTTAGTAGGAAGAAGGCTAAATGCAAATTTTTGGTATATTTCGTTCAATTTTTGGTGTATTTCGTTATTACCTTCGTTGTATGGTAAGAAGCTTGTTTTCCAACCACATGGTTCCGAGATCAGTCGCACTGCGTGGCATCTTGGGAAAGTGCCTTCTAGCATAGCCCTAGGCCGACCAAAGCCTTATGAGTAGATTTGATTGACGGAAACTGAAAGAAACCCGTCGCATATATATATACATGTATACATGTATGTATGCGTGCGCGCGTCTTTGTGTCTGTGCTTGTCCACTCACTATCGCTTGACAACTGGGGCTAATGTGTTTCCGTCCCCGTAAACTAGCAGTGGGGCAAAAAATATCGATGGAATAGATATATAAAAAAAAAAATAAGTGCTTGGGTCGATTCATTCGACTAAAAGTTCTTCAAGGCGGTGCCCCAGCATGGCTGCAATTAAACGATTGAAACAAGTTGAAGATAAAAGATTTTCGTGTTTTCTTTTTGTTCATCTCGGCTCTCAGTCCAGTTTCGTTGTTAATTGTCAAATATTCCATTTTTCTTTCAAATCTATGATTGTCTATCAATATCTTTTAATTTTTACTTGTTTCAGTTGTAGGGTTGCACCTTGTATAAATTTTAGTCATGAGGAGTTAAGTCATGAGGAGGTAAGTCATGAGGAGTTAAACAAACCAGCACTAGTTATCATGCGGTAATGGGGGACGAATACAAGCACACACACACACAAAAAACACAGACACACACACACACACACACACAAACACAGACACACACACATGCACATATACACGTATATGTATGAATGTATACGTTAGGCTTCTTTCAGTTTCCTTCTACCAAATCCACTCACAAGGCTTTGGTCGGCTTGAAGCTATAGTAGAAGGCATTCCCAGGAGCCACGCAGCAGGGCTGAACCCAGAGCCATGTGATTGAGAAGCTAACTTCCCACCACACAGGCCTGCCGGCACCTCATTATTCAACCAAGAGTCTCAATGGAATTACTTGGCCTGTTAGAAATAACCACTAAATCTACCTCAAGTTAGCGCATCGAATCAAAATGCTTCTTCCAGCCTGTTACGTTCTGAGTTCAAATTTCACCGACGTCATTTGTGCCTTTCATCCTTTCGAGGTCAAGAGAATAAAATACCAGTCAAGTGTCGATGTAATCGATTAACCCTACCCCTGCCCCCAAATTTACTGGCTTTGGAAGAAAAATTGAAACAGTTATACCTCATTGAGAATGTTTCTAATTTTAGATACAGCTTGAAAAGACGGGATAGGCACAAATGGGATGGCTTTGGTCGATTATTCATGCATTTAATCAGAGTAAACACAAAGACACACATAAACGCATATATATGACGGGCTTCTTCATGTTTCCGTCTACCAAATATACTTACAAGGCTTTGGTTGGGCAGAGACTATAGTTGAAGACACTTGCCCAAGGTGCCACACACTGAGACTGAACCCAGAACCATGTGGTTGGAAAGCACGCTTCTTATCATAGACACGCTTGCGCTTTTACTTTCAATTCTCAAGTGTGAAAACTCTCTGGGGAGTATTTCTGCAAAAAGAATCTTTGCATTTGCGGTCAACAATGCATTCGATTCCAAACAATTCTCGTTGTAATGGCGACAGAGCTCCGTCGTTCGGAGATGGGGATCCAGTTGTACGATCAACTGAATTGCCTACAAGTGAATTAATGTCTAAGTGGTTGGGTATTCCCCAGACACGTGTACCCTTAACGTAATTCTCAGGTAAAATCAGTGAGACACAGTGTGTGACAAGGCTATACAGTTTGATTTACAGACACAATCAAACCGTTGGACTTCTACATAGGGATCAAACCTGGCACTTGTGGATTCGAAGCAAGTTTCTTACAGTTCGCTCATAATGTACTGTAGATTGTACACAATCGATAAATCGGCCACGTTTACAAATTATCCTTTCTAACTCACCTAGGCCTGTTAGCAAAGCACATAGACCTCAGGTACAATAATACCTCTTGGGACTTCACACCACTGACCCTTGTAAATCCCCACCCTCATAACCCCCTCACAGTGTGCCTTCACAGTTAACTTTTATACTCAACAAATTCGGCCAACCGCAATATACAAATATTGTTTCATCCATTGGGTAGTGTTTCTTCTGTTGGTGAGATCAATCTTTATACACACACGCAAGCATGCACGCACGCTGGCACGTACGCGCGCACGTACGAACACGCGAACGCACGTTCACACGCAAGCGTAGGCACATATTACACACACACACACACACACACACACACACACACACACACACACACACACACATATGTATACATGTATCGAATGCGAAAGAAAAGTAGATAGATAAACACACTACATATACAGTCGTGCACACACTT